>NC_068369.1:31819829-31894829 GCF_020536995.1 Dreissena polymorpha
ATATATAATAGTCGAGCTAAAAGTAAATATACTATAAACAACAGCTTACCTCAATCACATTTTAATGCAATCAGTTTAAACATAAAGTTACAATGATATGCCAGGATTGAAACTACAAAACTTTTTTACTATGTGGGCAACCATCTTTAGTATTTTGGTTGCCCAGATAAAGAATAACGAGCCCAGAAATATGAACATGTGAATATTATTATATTTTTTTAATAAAATAATAGATAATTATATACATTTGCTGACAACACATGTTCAATGCATGATGTATTATTATGAGCCTGATTGAATCAAGTCCTATTCCTATAATAATGAATGTTATTTAACTAGTATTGATCCATGGTGATCAATTGTTTTCAATTTTTATTGCACTGAATTGTTTTAAGATTAAGAAAAAAACAAGTTTACCAACTTTTGAAATTGAGTTGCCCAGGCCAAAATCTACTTGCCCCGGGCTGATGGGAAACCACTTATTTCCATCCCGGTATGCTCTTCATTTTCTGTTCTTCCATCCCATTCTCAAAATTAATTTTAAAAGCACAATATTTTTAATAACATTTGTATGAATTACTAACCATTATCACCCAAAACACAATTTACCAAACGCTGTAATCGTGTCGTAGAGATTAGTTTACTATTATCAGTGTTCTCTTTAAATACCGGCAGCCAGCGATTCTGCCGGTTACATTACTCTTACATTTACATGACTGCTTCTTTTCCCAAATATATCAAGTAAATGTCATAAATGCTTTTGTTTTACTGCATAGTTGCCTGCCATATAACTGGTCTACAATTTTCTGGAAAACACTGAATTATGCATGAAAAACACACACTACTTAAAATCTTAGATTCGTTTTTAAAATAATTGGACACTTCCAGCTTGTCGCCATTAAAATCCAAGATTCAAATAATTGTCCACGAGGTACGTCAACAATTGCGTAATCAAATGAATGAAAAAAAAAAGTAAAGAAAGCCGGATTTTACATAAATTCCAGGTTGATAAACACACAAGGTAAAGGTACCTTGTAGTCGGTGAGAAATAATAATAATACAGTTAGTAAGGCTCGTACCCTGGGTACGGTAAATATACTAAAACGTACCCGGGAATTTTAAACACTAAATCGGTTGTTGTCGGGTATTTTGTAAAATTAATTATGTTACATTTATGTCAATTTTCTGTTCAATGGCATTTATATTATCAAAACTCATTGTTAAAATCAATGATGTGATTTAATTTTAAATCTTAAATTGTTTAAAGTCGCGTCATTGTATGACGTCGTCAAGTATAATATTTTACCGCGACATCGCACGCTCACTTTTTACCGTCATAGATTTTTTTTAAAGAAACATTATTTGGTTTGCAAGGTCCGTTAAATGGGGAACACCATAATTCGGTATTTATAGTTGTTTTAACATTAATTCATGCTGTGTAATCAATATTGAATAAAGATATTTCAATATTGATTGAAAATGTTTCAAATTGTTTATTATGAAACCTCTTATTCTAATGAGTGTATGCTATTATATTATACTTTGAAAAGCATATCTGTTGTACTACAATCTTATTATTCAAATTAAATCGTTAATTTAACAATGCTTGTCGTCAGTTGTTAGTCGTAAATGCTTGTGATCATTGTCGTCAATGTTAGTCGTCAATCCTTATCGTCATTATACATGAAGGAAATAAAAGCAGAAACAGAGACGTATTCCTTGATTACTTGCTAATCCTACGGCGTCCTCTCAACACTCAAACTAAAAAGCATGTTGATGCAGATTTTTAAAAGAGAAGGTTGTTTAAGGTTAACAATATTGTTTTACGTTATCGGTAGCATGTTTAACGACATCGGATTTTTGGCGGATATACAACTCGGATACAATCTAATATTTGCGGGTATGTTTAAGTTTATTTACAGTACCCAGGGAACATGTAAGTAAAGTTAAGAGTACCCGGGGTACATGTACCGGTAATTAGTACCCGAGCCGAGAATGACCAATCGAGCCTTCGTAAGTGATTGATGGTGTATGGGATAACATGCACTGAGGGTGTATATTTTTCATAAACAGGTGTTAGAGATGCATTGATCCATAACATTAAAAAGGGTAATTAACCAAGGGCTATTAAAATTAAACGATGATGTTACATTGTACCAGCTTGTTTATTGTTGAGTACTGTAAGCTTGCAATATTTTAAATAATGTAAACAACGTACCTTGTATTAAGTTGGCACATTGTTGTCAGGTGTAGAAACTTTTATACTTATTTTTGTTAAGTTGCACTGGCTGAACCAAAAGAATTATGTAGTCGTTTCTGAATAATCACGAAACAACCTACTAATGCATATATGCTTGCCAGTTACTGAGTTTGTGCATTTCCATTCATTATATTATCGGCCTTGGCAAACAGCGTAGACCCAGATGACACGCCGTGTGATGTCTGCTATTTCGTTACGCTGAAGATTTCCATATCCACGGGTGTTTTTGTGTCAAATGTTATGGTTTTTCAATAAATCGTATACTTATCTACAAAACAGCGAATTAGCGTTCACTTTACACCATCTATGTTATTTTGTTAATACTTCTCGCGTTCTTTTCGAACCTGTATTGACAGCCATTGGTCGACGCCGTCTGCTATTTCCAACGATGAAGATTTCCATATCCACTGGCGTTTTTTTATGTCAAATGTTAGTGTTTTCCAATTGATCGTATACTTATCTACAAAACGAAAAAGTAGCGTTCACTTTACATCGTTTGTGATGATGTTATTTTGTAAATACTTTTTAAGCGTTTCTTTCTGTCGAAGTCGGCCATTTTGACGTGTGTGAAAAAATACCGACATTCCCGCAATTAACAAAATCCCCAGGAATCCCCGAGATCCCACGAAATCCCCATTAATATTGATTATTTATCGAAAAACTGCGTATTTTAATATAGATTGTTGCGAAATACACTGAAATCACTGATGAAACATTGTTTTTATCAAAGTTTGATTTCGGGGATTTCGGTAGGGATTTCGGTATATCCACATACCGCATTTTGTAATTCCGGTTTTGTAAAACTTGCGAAACTTTTTCGTGGTTTAATCAAAAACTAGATTTTTCCCAGGTATAACGCCTACGCCAACAGGTAGATCGCATTCTTGTCCATATACATGTCAAATTTCAGCCAAAGTTACCGACCAGTTTTCAAGACTCTCAAATCGCGACTCTATGCACCAACTTAACGAAACTTAGCCCCCTTTATCATTCGTTCGAATGAACGTCATCAATGATGACGTCCAATACATCACTCATTCCATACCAGAGTTGCGACACCTTAAGGGTTTCGCGGGATGGAATGAGTGGGGAGATCAAATCAAATTGAAAACCGATTATTTCGACCAAAAAATTGGGTACGAAAAACATTTGGGTACGAAAAAAATAAATGGGTAAGAATATACAAATGTGGGTACGAAAACGTTTGGATACGAAAAAAAATTGGGTACGAAAAAAATGGGAACCAAAAAATAATTGGGTATGAAAAAATTTGGGTACGAAAAATTTGGGTAGTAAAAAAATGGGAACGAAAAAAATTTGGGTACGAAAAAAATTGGGGTACGAAAAATTTTGGGTTAAAAAAAAAGAGTGGGTACGAAAAAGAGTGGGTACGAAAAAGTTTGGGTACAAAAAAAAGGGTATGAAAAAAAATTTGGGTACGAAAACATGTGGGTACGAAAAAAAATTGGGTACGAAAAAAATTTGGGTACGAAATAAATGGGTACGAAAAAAAAAATTGGGTACGAAAAAATTTGGGTACGAAAAAAATGGGTACGAAAAAAAATTTGGTAGGAAAAAAAATGGTACAAAAAAAAATTGGGTACGAAAAACATTTGATTACGAAAAATATTTGGGTACGAAAAAAATGGGTACGAAAAAATATGTGGGTACAATGGGTTCATGTTAAGGTTTTAGCATGGCGGACGCCGGATGGCGAAAAGACACTTCATGACACAATGAGCTTGCTATGACAAAACCTCAGGTTTTGTTCGAAAACAGCCAAGCTCATATGCATAATCAGTGAGTAATAGTACTTATACTCAATAAAAGCTAGGCACAGCGTATAAAATCAGAACCACTGGGCTGAATCTGCTGAAACTTGGTCGCATTATACATTATGGTCCAAACATGCTACAGAATGAGCGCTTCTGGACCTGACAGCGTAAAACATTAACCGATAATGGACAGCACAAAATGGGTTATTTTGTACAAAAAAAAAGTAAACTTCAAGTGGCATTTGATGACTTTTAGACATCAGAAAGTTGCAAATGTTTAATATTCTGCACACTTCGACTTGTTTTTTGTTTTTTTTACAAATTTAGAAGCATTTATCCTTGGGGTGTATATAAACCCTGTTATACAATGTCAAAAATAGCTAAGCAGCAATTCCCCTTTAACATTATTCCTTATATTTAATGGTATTGTTTAAAAAGATAACTGTGTATATTTAATCATAATGGCTCCGTATTTCACACTTGATAGGCCACTGCTGGGGCTTGAACCCAGAACTCATCTCACATTGTAAGATGCATTTTTCAATTAAACTACAATGACTGTATCGTGTGAAGTGGAGCCAACATACACCCACATAAGTGAAAAAATCATTACGTCGATATATTTGTCCTGGGCGTTTCCCAACATGTCGCATAACTGTTTACAACAAAAGATGTATACATAGATAAATATACATACATGTAAATGGGAAAAAATGAACCATCTATTTTTAATTTTTGCTTCATATATACACATTTCCTAGCCATGATTTATAATTATATCATGTAGAAATCATTTTTAGACAGAATATTACTGAAACTGCAATAAACAATAAGATGGATAGATATAATGTTTACTTTTATCTAGTACAATGAACAAATGTTCTTCCGATGCCATTTTCACTAAGGTATAGGTATTGAATCCTGATATATATACGACTAAAAATGAACATCTAAACAGCAGTATTTTACATGAAGAGTACTCACAAAACCACAACAATAATAATCAATGAATGGGCTGTCCGAAATCCGAAAAATATGTACACTACAATAACAAGACGTTAATACAAAATATGCACGTTAACATTATTCAAGATATGAAAGCAATATATCAAGGGATATAGGAAATATTTGGGGTGGTACGCACACTTTAACAAAGAGTCAGTGTGCGAATTTCACATTTGAAACCACTAGCCCGTTCGGGCTACCAGATGGAATTTTTCACTAGCCCGAACCAAAGTTTACTAACCCGAACTGTTTATCACAAGTTTTTAAAATAAGTTTATATTTTTGCGGTTCTGGGTAGATTTTATTGCAGGTAGGGTGTAATTGATGAGGATTGCAACTAACAGTTGATCCCAATTAACTGGAAATGTTTTTATAATATTTCATTTTCAATGACACAATACGATTATAATATTTATGTATGACGATATTCGTCAATCAATACCTTACATGCAGTCAAGATGCAAAGGTTTATATCCAGTCTGTAAATAATTTTAGATGTCAATTGTCCCAAATTTGAAATCCGAAACATTTAGCCGAAAGTCTTAGGCCGTATGATAAAGCGAATAGAGGGCAGTGTCTCCTCCCCCTAGCTTACTGTTTTTTTTTATAGTCTTTCTAGGTCCAATTCTGGTGAGTACAATGTGAAAAATTATCAACCAGACCATCCGTAACATCGCATGTGTATTCATCATTCTAGATATTTTTTTATCAAGAATGTCGAAAATAAATTAAAATCGACAGATAATACCGTATCCGGAAACAACTGTCCAAAAACAATCAATGTAAGTCCTTGCACGTGAAATAAAATATGCATAACGTTTGACTGCCAAAACTGAAAACCAGTAAAAAGTAACCAAGCAACTACGCTATCAATATATAATTTGGTTGACATATTCTATTAAAATATGATATTGCAATGCGTTAATTCGTCAATAGATCATTACAAATCCAAGATGGCGGACATTTAAAACATTTGTAGACTTGTATGGTTTTCTGAAAGTACAGCAAATTGAACAACCTGGGTAGATCCGCATTTTATTTGCACGGTATCAAAAAAAATTGTCATTCAAACTCTCGTCATGTCAACATAATCGGAAGGGTGAGGAAACGCGATACGAAGCTAAATAAACCCTCTAAGGTATGGTTCAAACGATGGATGAAAATAATATTTTTGAGCATTTTTAATTTCAAAAGTTCGAAAAATCAATAGCCCAATCGGGCTAGTACCCATTGAAATTCAGTAGCCCGAAACAAGATCAACTAGCTCCGGGCTAGTGCGAATTTCGAACATTGTAGAGTTATCAATAATATGCATATTCTACATGGAAAAAGTGTCATAATTCTTATAAAATGCAAGTGATACAGTTGTCTGCTCTTGTATTTAGGTTGGGGTCATGTTGGTTAAGAAATATGCAAAATATGGAAGCAATATGTCAAGGGACATAGGAAATATTTGGGGTGGTACGCAAACTATAACATTTGCACGCTAACGCCAATGCCGGGGTGAGTAGGATAGCTCCACTTTATATATTTCATATATAATAGTCGAGCTAAAAAGTAAATATACTATATTATTAACAACAAGCTTACCTCAATCACAACTTTAATGCAATGCTTATAACAATAAAGTTACAATGATATTTCATTGATTAAAACTAACTTATTACTATTGGTTGCCTGCACTGGCAACCATCTTTAGTATTTTGGTTGCCCAGATAAAGAATAACGAGCCCAGAAATATGTACATGTGTATATTATACTTTCTTTTAATAAAATAATAGATAATTAAATAAATTTGCTGACATTGCAATACTCAATGTTTGATGTTTTATTATGAGCCTGAATTTAATTATTTCCTATTCCTAAATAATGAATGTTATTTAACTAGTATTGATCCATGGTGGTCAATTGTTATTCAATTTTTATTGCACTGAATTGTTTTAAGCTTTAAAAAAAAAACAAGTTGCCCGGCCGGACTATCAACTTTGGAAATTGAGTTGCCCAGGCCAAAACTACTTGTCCTGGGCTCACGGGAAACCACTAATTTTCATCCCTGTATACCCTTTCATTTTCTGTTCTTCCATCCTATTCTCAAAATGAATTTTAAACCACAATACTTTATAATAACATTTGTATTGAATGCTAACCATATTATGACCCAAAAAACAATTTTACAAACCCGTAATCCAGTTGCAGCGAGTTTTTTTTATTTAGTTTACAATTATCAGTGTTCTCTGTAAGACCGGCAGCGGGCCATTTCGCCGGTTACATTTACTCTAGACGCCAACTACTTTCCCCAAGTATATCAAGTAAAATGTCACAAATGCTTTAGTTTTACTGCATTGTTGCTGGCCATATAACTGGCTACTCAATTTTTTTTGGAAAACACTGAATTATGCATGACAAACACACAAAACTTAAAATCTTAGATTTGTTTTTAAAATAAATTGACACTTACAGCTTGTCGCCATTAAAATCCCAAGATTCAAATAATGTTCCACTAGATACGTCAACAATTGCTTAATCAAATGAATGAAAAATAAAAGTAAAGAAAGCCGGATTTTACATAAATTCCAGGTTGATAAACACAACAAGGTAAAGGTACCTTGTAGTCGGTGAGATATAATAATAATACAGTTAGTAAGGCTCGTACCCTGGGTACGGTAAATATACTAAAATGTACCCGGGAATTTTAACACTTAATCGGTTGTTGTCGGCTATTTTGTACAAATATTAATATATGGTCACATTTATGTCAATTTTCTGTTCAATGGCATTTATATTATCAAAACTCATTGTTAAATCATTAATGTGATTTAATTTTAAATCTTAAATTGTTAAAAGTCGCATCATTGTATGACGTCGTCAAGTATAATATTTTCCGCGACGTTGCACATTAACTTTTTACCGCCATAGATTTTTTTAAAGAAACATTATTTGGTTTGCGAGGTCAGGGGTCAGATCAAAATTCCAAATAGTGCAGGGTCGCACATAATGCTCATAGCTACCATGTGTTTAAGTTTCATGGTTCTAGTGCTTATGGTGTAAGAGATAGTGGCTAGGACAGACGGACAGACTGATGGTGGAGATAACCACAATGAACCTGTTAACAGCCAACTAACGCTGCCAACAAAGCACAAGCTTTACGTGTCAGGATGTGGCACTATCTATACAAACTGCATAAGAAATAACAAGACGCTTAGGGTTTGAGGGACACCAAACCTGATTATGAGTCTTCCACACCTTAAGCATCTTAACCCTTTGCATGCTGGGAAATTTGTCGTCTGCTAAAATGTCGTCTGCTGAATTTCTAAAATTAGCATTTTCTTCGATTTTTTATCAAAGAATACTATCAGAATAGCAAACAGTTTGGATCCTGATGAGACGCCACGTTGTGTGGCGTCTCATCTGGATCCAAACTGTTTTCAAAGGCCTTTAAAATTCGGTTCCCGCACTGAAAGGGTTAAATATACTTATTTGCTTGTGTACATGTACCTGATAATAAATTATTATTATTACCTGTTTTGGCATCAACAAGCTTTATCAATTGGCCCTCAAATTTTGCACATAAACGCTACACGATCAACCAATATGCCTTTTCATTTCAAGTTGGAAAGCAATTTAGCCCTTATTCGGCCATAATAGGGTGGAGGATCAATTTAAAATACAACTATTCCAGATACAAAAATATTAATTCATTTATTTAATGCACTTATTTTCTTCTCTTTTGCTACGAAATGACCAGTCATATTTTGCACTAGCAGATGATATTTCTTTTTTTACATATGAAAGGTAAAAAGAAATTCAAGCAGCATTTTATAATATAAATTTAAAAATGCACTAAATCATGCACTTAAAAACAATATTATTGTGATTCTGTTATTTATAATCATATTAATAATGCCTCATTTTTCTCCATTTTATGGTTTACTATCTATTTTTCCCAATTTTATGGTTTATCTTGCTTATTTTCTGAATTCAAAAGGCACTGGCTTAAAAAAGCTGTCTATGCATGTAACTGTATATTGAAATCTCATTATGAGTGATTATAAATGCATGATAAAATTCTAACATGTTATGTTATAGATAAATCTATATTGTTGGTAATTTTTCCTAAACATTATTAGCCACCGTTGTGTTCAAACATATTTTTTGTTTTATTAATGACGTTGTTTCACAGATTACTGTAACAGAGCTACAGATTAGGTGCGCATTTGTGTAAATACCCAATGTAAAATTGCCGATTACGCATAGAAAAATAAAACCATGCGTTCCGAAACCCAATTGAAATTGTCGATTAGGCATATCATATTTTTCCTTTGCATATTGAGTAAATCTGTCCCGGAAATACCCTCGTCCGAAATACCCGGATTCTTTCCGCTTTGTCCAAGCGCTTTCAGTATACGTGTTATTGTTGTGAAAATGTAGATGTTAATGTTATACTTGTTATGTACAAACTGACTTAAAATAAAATTTGTATTTGTATATTTGTATACCATGTGCTCAAGTGTTTTCAAATTCAGAATGACATTTCCCGGTATTTTAGAATATTCTGGCTTGTGTTGTTAACAAATTGTAGTGTAAATACAAACTCAAAGTAAATATTTAAAACTACCCGATTCACACTGAAATCAGTTTTATAATCCACCAGACGTATGTTGTTAATCACAAATAATAGATTTCAGAAAACAAAGGCAATGTTTACAATATTAGCAAAAGATGTCAAGGATGATCCGACAGTATCCAAATGAAAACTAGTCTTGGACAAAGCGACAATGGCTTCAAAATTGTGAATTTCAGACTGATGAGAGTTATTTTCATCTATTGTTAGATGCATTTGAAACATTTAAACCTTAAAACATTCCTCGATGCAGTAATTTATATTCATTCACCAATATATGTAGAAATGTATCCAAGAAAATGAGTATTCTTTGATTTATAGCGTGACATAAATATGTAACGACTCTGGTTGACTTTCGATACAGAGTTGGCTTCAGAGTACAGGTATGTCAATACCATATAAATTGTACGCTGAAGTTTCTTTAGCTAATATTTTTCTAATGTTGACAGACCATTGACATTGCTGGGGTTTGTTGATTTAAAGACTTATTATCATCACGGGCAGAAAAACATTATTGACATTAAACAGCGCGTCATTAATTAGACATCAGCTGCACAACTGTATGGTAAAAGGTAAATATGTATCTTAATAATTATGTTGACAACTAGCTTACGTAGCAACGTCCGAAAATATGAAATATCCGACATGTATTTCAATATTTAAAATTCAAGATATAATGACGACTGAACTGTTTTACTTTAAGTAAAAAACGGTAAAACTATGTTGAAAATGAAACACAACAAACTAAATACTTATCTGTTACGGCTAAACGACTAATTATCCCAATATAACACTGTCATTGAATCGCACATTTCAATTATAATTATTCCCCTTGAAAGTTAATGCATATTGATATAACGAATTCATCAAACGTTATCAAACATTAGTAATTTGAATTGCATCGGATTCGCACAATATTATGTGGATGTAAATCCGATCCGGTTGTTGTTTATGTGTCAAGCTCATTTTGTCAGTGACTGAGTGAGATATAATAAATTTCTTCCGTAGTAAAATCTACTGTAAAGTACACAATGATACTTACGTAATTCTGTCGTATCCGTCTGAATAAACATCCGCTGCACAAAATATAGACATTTGTATTAATGATAATTAAACACAATCATATTTTCTGTGCTTATTGAACTAATAACACTGAGTTTCTTTGTCGCGTTACAAGATGGCGGATGTCTAACGCTGTTTGTGAAGTGACGTCACAATGTTTATCTGCGCACGTGCCGTTTCCCATAAAAAATATTTAAACACAAAATACTCGAAAAGTTGTTTTTTCCCAGATATGACGACAACGCCAACAGGTAGATCGCATTCTGGTTCATAAACATGTCAAATTTCAGCAAACGTGTTGGGCCAGTTTTCAATTGACTCAAATCGCGGCTATATGCGCCAGCTTAACGAAACTTAGCCCCCTTTATCATTCGTTCGATTGAACGTCATCAATGATGACGTCCAATACATCACTCATTCCATACTAGAGTTGCGACACCTTAAGGGTTTCGCGTGATGGAATGAGTGGAGAGATGAAATCAAATTGAAAATCGATTATTTCTAAAAAAAAATGGTACAAAAAAATATGTGGGTAGGAAAAAAAAACAAATTTGGGTACGAAAACAAATTTGAGTACGATAAAAAGGGTACAAACAAAATAAGGGAACCAAAAAACTATTTTGGTACGAAAAAAATGGGTACAAATAAAAAATAAGGTACGAAAAAATTTGTGTACGAAAAAAAAATGAGTACGAACAAATGGGTATGAAGAAATTTGGGTACGAGCAAATTTGTGTACGAAAAAATTGGGTACAAAAAAATGTGGGTACGAAAAAAAAATTGGTTATGAAAAAAAATTAGGGTACGAAAAACTATTTGGGTACGAAAAAAAGGTTCAAATAAAAATTTGGGTACAAAAAAAATTGGGAACAAAACGAATTTGGGTACGAAAAAAATTTGAGTACGAACAAATGGGTTTAAAGAAATTTGGGTTCGAACAAATTTGTGTAAAAAAAAAATTGGGTACGAAAAAAAATTTGGTTATGAAAACCTATAGGGAACGAAAAAATTAGGGTACAAAAAACTATTTGGGTACGAAAAAAGAAGGGTACATATATAAATTTGGGTACAAAAAAAATTGGGTACGAAACAAATTTGTGCACCGACGGACAGACGAAGCGGCGACTATATGCTCCCCCTAAAAAATTTGGGGGGGAGCATAATAAACAAGTTATGGCAATTTAAAGGTGGTACGCAAACTTAATAATAGATTTATCAATTATATGCTTATTCTAAGTGAAAAAAAGGCCATAATTGTTACAAAATGCTTGATACAGTTATCTGCTCTTGTTTATACATTGGGGTCATGTTGGTTAATAAGCAAAATACATGGTGTATGAACGCAATATGTCAAGTGACATAAAAAATATTTGAGGTCAAATGCAAACTTTAACATAGATTTATCAATAATATGCATATTATTCTAAGTGAAAAAGGGCCTAATTCTGTTAAAATGCTTGATACAGTAAATGAGTTGTCTGCTCTTGTTTATAGATTGGGGTTATGTCGGTAATGAAGTATGCAAAATATAAAAGCAATATGTCAATGGACATAGGAAATATATTTGAGGTGGTACGCAAACATTCCAATGCGCACGCCGACGCCGGGTTGAGTAGGATAGCTCGACTATATATATTTCATATATTACAGTCAAGCTAAAATGTAAATATACCATAAACAACAGGCTAACCTCAATCACAACTTTAATGCAATGCTTATAACAATAGAGATACAATGATATGCCAGGGATTGAAACTAACTGTTTACTATTGTGGGCAACCATCTTTAGTATTTTGGTTGCCCAGATAAAGAATAACGAGCCCAGAAATATGAACATGTGAATATTATACATTCTTTTAATAAAATAATAGATAATTAAATACATTTGCTGACAACACATGTTCAATGCATGATGTTTTATTATGAGCCTGAATTGAATCATGTCCTATTCCTAAATAATGAATGTTATTTAACTAGTATTGATCCATGGTGATCAATTGTTTTTCAATTTTTATTGCAGTGAATTGTTTTAAGCTTTAAAAAAAAGAAGTTTACCAACTTTTGAAATTGAGTTGCCCAGGCCAAAATCTACTTGCCCCGGGTTCACGGTAAACCACTTATTTCCATCCCTGTATGCTCTTCATTTTCTGTTCTTCCATCCCATTCTCAAAATTAAATTTAAAGCCGATATTTTTTAATAACATTAGTATGAATTACTAACCATTATCACCCAAAAAACAATTTTACAAAGCTGTAATCCCGTCGTAGAGATTTAGTTTACTATTATCAGTGTTCTCTTTAAATACCGGCTGCTAGCGATCTTGCCGGTTACATTAACTCTTGATGCCGGCTACTTTTCCCAAATATATCAAGTAAATGTCACAAATGCTTTGGTTTTACTGCATAGTTGCCGGCCATATAACTGGCTACTCAAATTTTTCTGGAAAACACTGAACTATGCATGACAAACACACAAAAATTAAATACATCTTAGATTCATTGTAAAAAATAAATTGACACTTCCAGCTTGTCGTCACTAAAATCCAAAGATTCAAATAATTTTCCACGAGATACGTCAACAATTGCGTAATCAAATGAATGAAAAATAAAAGTAAAGAAAGCCGGATTTTACATAAATTTCAGGTTGAAACACAACAAGGTAAAGGTAGTCGGTGAGATATAATAATAATACAGTTAGTAAGGCTCGTACCCTGGGTACGGTAAATATACTAAAACATACCCGGGAATTTTAACACTAAATCGGTTGTTGTCGGCTATTTTGTAAAAATTAATTATGTTTACATTTATGTCAATTTTCTGTTAAATGGCATTTATACAATGTATTATCAAAACTCATTTTTACAATCATTAATGTGATTCAATTTAAAATCTTAAATTGTTTAAAGTCGCGTCATTGTATGACGTTGTCAAGTATATTTTCCGCGATGTCGCAAGTTCACTTTTTACCGTCATAGATTTTTTTAAAGAAACATTTTTTGGTTTGCGAGGTCCGTTAAATGGGGAACACCATATTTGGTATTTATATTATGTTTTAACAAATAATTCATGCTGTGTAATAAATATTGTATAAGATATTTCGATATTTATTGAAAATGTTTCAAATTGTTATTTATGAAACCTTTTATTCTAATGAGTGTATGCTATCATATTATACTTCGAATAGCAGATCTGTTGTACTATAATCGTATTATTCATTCTTTATTGTTAATTTCATTTATTGTAGAGAATCGTCAATGTTACATCTAGTCGCCAATCCTTGTCGTTAGTGTTAGTTTTCAATGCTTGTTATCATTGCCGTCAATGTTAGTCGTCAATCCTTATCGTAATTATACATGAAGGAAATAAAAGCAGAAACAGAGACGTATTCTTGATTACTTGATTATTCCTACGGCGTCCTCTCAACACTCATACTAAAAAGCATGTTGATGCAGATTTTTTTTAAAGAGAAGTTTCTTTAAGGTAAACAATATTGTTTTACTTTAATCGCTAGCATGTTAAACGACATCGGATTTTTGGCAGATATACAATTCGGATACAATCTAATATTTGCGGGTATGTTTAAGTTTCTTTACCGTACCCGGGCTACATGTAAGTAAAGTTAAGAGTACCCGGGGTACATGTACCGGTAAGTAGTACCCGAGCCGAGAATGTCAATTGAAGGTGTTAGAGATGCATTGAACCATAAGATTAAAAAGGGTAATTAACCACGGGCTTATTAAAATTAAAACGATGACATTACATTGTGCCAGCTGTTTATTGTTGTATACTGTAAGCTTGAAATATTTTAAATAATGTAAACAACTTACCTTGTATAAAGTTGGCACATTGTTGTCAGGTGTAGAAACTATTATACTTATTTCTGTTAAGTTGCACTGGCTGAACCAAACGAATTATGTAGTCGTTTCTAAATAATCACGAAACAATCTACTAATGCATATATGCTTGCCAGTTGCTGAGTTTGTGCATTTCCATTCATTATACTATCGGCCTTGGCAAACAGCGTAGACTCAGATTAGACGCCGCATGATGTCTGCTATTTGGTACGCAGAAGATTTGCATATCCACGGGTGTTTTATGTCAAATGTTATGGTTTTCAATAGATCGTATACTTATCTACAAAACAGCGAATTAGCGTTCACTTGACATCATTTTTAATTATGTTATTTTGTTAATACTTTCTCACGTTCTTTTCGCCTTTGGTCGACGCCGTCTGCTATTTGGATGCTGAAGATTTCCATATCCACGGGCGTTTTTGTATGTCAAATGTTAGTGTTTTCCAATGGATCGTATACTTGTATACAAAACGGATAAGTAGCGTTCACTTTACATCGTTTGTGATGATGTTATTTTGTAAATACTTTTAAGCGTTCTTTCTGTCGAAGTCGGCCATTTTGACGTGTGTGAAAAAATACCGACGTTCCTGCAATTACCAAAATCCCCAGGAATCCCCGAGATCCCACGAAATCCCCATTAATATTGATTATTTATCGAAAAACTGCGTATTTTAATATAGATTGTTGCGAAATACACTGAAATAACTAATGAAACATTGTTTTTATGAAAGTTTGATTTCGGATATTTCGGTAGGGTATCGGTATATCCACATAACGCATTTTGTAATTCCGGTTATGTAAAACTTGCGAAATTTTTTCGTGATTTCATCAAAAACTAGATTTTTCCCAGGTATAACGCCTACGCCAACAGGTAGATCGCATTCTTGTCCATATACATGTCAAATTTCAGCAAACGTGCTAAGCCAGTTTTCAAGGCGCTCAAATCGCAGTGATTTGCACCAACTTAACGAAACTTAGCCCCCTTTATCATTCGTTCGAATGAACGTCATCAATGATGACGTCCAATACATCACTCATTCCATACAACGTATACCACATACAAACTAAGTATTGCTTTACGAAAATTCTAATCAAAGACTTGATAAGAATGTTCCGGCTATGAGAGAAAGCATTTACAGCTTTAATAACTGTATTTAACTAGACTTGCGA
Source organism: Dreissena polymorpha (assembly GCF_020536995.1). Classification (NCBI taxonomy): domain Eukaryota; kingdom Metazoa; phylum Mollusca; class Bivalvia; order Myida; family Dreissenidae; genus Dreissena; species Dreissena polymorpha. Next base: position 31,835,577 of record NC_068369.1, read on the forward strand.
CACCTTAAGGGTTTCGCGGGATGGAATGAGTGGAGAGATGAAATCAAATTGAAAATCGATTATTTCCAAAAAAAATTGGTACGAAAAAATATGTGGGTACGAAAAAAAAAAAAATTCGGTACGAAAACAAATTTGAGTACGAAGAAAAGGGAACAAAACAAAATAAGGGTACAAAAAACTATTTTGGTACGAAAAAAATGGGTATAAATAAAAAATAAGGTACGAACAAATTTGTGTACGAAAAAAATTTGAGTACGAACAAATGGGTACGAAGAAATTTTGGTACGAACAAATTTGTGTACGAAAAAATTGGGTACGAAAAAAATGTGGGTACGAAAAAAAATTTGGTTATGAAAAAAAATTAGGGTACGAAAAACTATTTGGGTACGAAAAAAAAGGGTACAAATAAAAATTTGGGTACAACAAAATTTGGGAACAAATCAAATTTGGGTACGAAAAAAATGGGTACGAAAAAAAAATTTGGGTATGAAAAAAATTGGGAACGAAAAACATTTGGGTACAAACAAATTGGGTACAAAAAAAGATTTGGGTACACAAAAATTGGTTACGAAAAAAAATTGTAGGAAAAAAATGGGTACGAAAAAAAATTGGGTACGAAAAAAAAATTGTGTACGAAAAAAATTGGGTACAAAAAAAATTTTAGTACGAAAAATATGGGAACGAAAAAAAAATTGGGTACGAACACATTTGGGTACAAAAAACATTTGGGTACGAAAAAAATGATTACGAAAAAACAATTGGTAATAAGTTGCTGAGAAATAGCTTGGACAAGAATTGCACTATATGGAAAATTTCAAAGGGCCATAACCTGTGAAAAATCATCCGACAAGAACTGGCTGATAATATGCACATGTCCTCTTGGTAGTGAAGTTTCCCATAAAGTTTCATTGAATTCCGGTCATTGGTTGCCCAGACCGGACAAGAATTGCACTATATGTACAGTTAATGGAAAATTTCAAAGGGCCATATATTGTACCGGTAACTCTGTGAAAAATCATCCGACCAGAACCAGCTGATAATATGCACATCTCCTCTTGGTAGTGAAGCTTCCCATTAAGTTTAATTGAATTCCAGTCATTAGTTGCTGAGAAATAGCCCCGACAAAAATTGTGCACGGACGGACAGACGAAGCGGCGACTATAATGCTCCTCCTAAAAAATTTGGGGGGAACTTAATAAAGAAGTTATGGCAATTTAAAGGTGGTACGCAAACTTTTAACTAGATTTATCGATTATATGCTTATTCTTGGTGAAAAAAGGCCATAATTGTTACAAAATGCTTGATACAGTTATCTGCTCTTGTTTATACATTGGGGTCATGTTGCTTAAAAAGCAAAATACATGTATGAAAGCAATATGTCAGGGATTGAAACTAACTTTTTACTATTGTGGGCAACCGTCTTTAGTATTTTGGTTGCCCAGATAAAGAATAACGAGCCCAGAAATATGAACATGTGAATATTATACATTCTTTTAATAAAATAATAGATAATTAAATACATTTGCTGGCAATACACATGTTCAATGCATGATGTATTATTATGAGCCTGAATTGAATCATGTCCTATTCCTAAATAATGAATATTATTTAACTAGTATTGATCCATGGTGATCAATTGTTTTTCAATTTTTATTGCACTGAATTGTTTTAAGATTTAAAAAAAAAATTAACCAACTTTTGAAATTGAGTTGCCCAGGCCAAAATCTACTTGCCCCGGGCTCACAGGAAACCACTTATTTCCATCCCTGTATGCTCTTCATTTTCTGTTCTTCCATCCCATTCTCAAAATTAATTTTAAAGCACAGTATTTTTTAATAACATTTGTATGAATTACTAACCATTATCACCCAAAAAACAATTTTACAAAGCTGTAATCCTGTCGTAGAGATTTAGTTTACTATTATCAGTGTTCTCTTCAAATACCGGCAGCCAGCGATTTTGCCGGTTACATTTACTCTTACATTAACATGCCGGCTACTTTTCCCAAATATATCAAGTAAATGTCATAAATGCTTTCGTTTTACTGCATAGTTGCCGGCCATATAACTGGCTACTCTAATTTTTCTGGAAAACACTGAATTATGCATGACAAACACACAATACTTAAAATCTTAGATTTGTTTTTAAAATAAATTGACACTTCCAGCTTGTCGCCATTAAAATCCAAAGATTCAAATAATTTTCCACGAGATACGTCAACAATTGCGTAATCAAATGAATGAAAAATAAAAGTAAAGAAAGCCGGATTTTACATAAATTCCAGGTTGATAAACACAACAAGGTAAAGGTACCTTGTAGTCGGTGAGATATAATAATAATACAGTTAGTAAGGCTCGTACCCTGGGTACGGTAAATATACTAAAACGTACCCGGGAATTTTAACACTAAATCGGTTGTTGTCGGCTATTTTGTCAAAATTAATTATGTTTACATTTCTGTCAATTTTCTGTTAAATGGCATTTATATTATCAAAACTCATTGTTAAAATCAATAATGTGATTTAATTTTAAATCTTAAATTGTTTAAAGTCGCGTCATTGTATGACATCGTCAAGTATAATATTTTCCGCGACATCGCACGTTCACTTTTTACCGTCATAGATTTTTTAAAAGAAACATTATTTGGTTACCAAGGTCCGTTAAATGGGGAACACCATATATTTATATTATGTTTTAACAATTAATTAATGCTGTGTAATAAATATTGTTTAAGATATTTCTGTATTTATTGAAAATGTTTCAAAATGTAATTTAAGAAACATCTTATTCTAATGAGTGTATGCTATTATATTATACTTTGAAAAGCATATCTGTTGTACTATAATCTTATTATTCATTTATAATACTGTTAATTTCATTTATTGTAGAGAATCGTCAATGTTACATCTAGTCGCCAATGCTTGTTGTCAGTGTTAGTCTTAAATGCTTGTGATCATTGTCGTCGATGTTAGTCGTCAATCCTTATCGTCATTATACATGAAGGAAATAAAAGCAGAAACAGAGACGTATTCTTGATTACTTGCTTATTCCTACGGCGTCCTCTCAACACTCATACTAAAAAGCATGTTGATGCTGATTTTTTAAAAGAGAAGTTTGTTTAAGGTAAACAATATTGTTTTACGTTAATCGGTAGCATGTTTAACGACATCGGATTTTTGGCGGATATACAACTCGGATACAATCTAATATTTGCGGGTATGTTTAAGTTTATTTACCGTACCCGGGGTACATGTAAGTAAAATTAAGAGTACCCGGGGTACATGTACCGGTAAGTAGTACCCGAGCCGAGAATGATCAATCGAGCCTTAGTAAGTGAGTGATGGTGTATGGGATAACATGCACTGAGGGTGTATATTTTTCACGAACAAGTCAATTGAAGGTGTTAGAGATGCATTGATCCATAAGATTTAAAAGGGTAATTAACCACGGGCTTATTAAAATTAAAATGATGACATTACATTGTACCGGCTGTTTATTGTTGTATACTGTAAGCTTGCAATATTTTAAATAATGTAAACAACTTACCTTGTATTAAGTTGGCACATTGTTGTCAGGTGTAGAAACTTTTTATACTTATTTCTGTTTAGTTGCACTGGCTGAACCAAAAGAATTATGTAGTCGTTTCTAAATAATCACGAAACAACCTACTAATGCATATATGCTTGCCAGTTACTGAGTTTGTGCATTTCCATTCATTATCGGCCTTGGCAAACAGCGTAGAATCAGAGACGCCGTGTGATGTCTGCTATTTCGTTACACTGAAGATTTTCATATCCGCGGGTGTTTTTATGTCAAATGTTATGGTTTTTCAATAGATCGTATACTTATCTACAAAACAGCGAATTAGCGTTCACTTTACATCATTTCTGATGATCTTATTTTGTAAATAATTTCTGAGCGTTAATTCCTACGTTGCTATGTCGTCAGCCATTTTGACGGTTGATTTGTTTACTTTCGGTTTCCACTACAAACGAAATTAATTGATTTGCTGCTTGCGTTTATTTATTGATTAAATAATAAATTATAAAACCCTAATAATGTAATTGTCTGAATATCATTTATATTCAAGATATTATCGGATAAACAGAATACCATTCTAATACCAGTGTGTACTTACATTAATCTCGGAAAGCCTAGCCGTGTAAACCTTTCTTCAACTCGTCGCACTCAATACGTTGAATAACACATAGATTTATGTCATGTTCATTAAAAAACCACAATGTGCACAAAAGACATGCATGTGTACTACCGATTGATATTCAAACACAATTATTACGCCTTTGTTTATCGATTAAACGCCTAACTGAATTAATAACGCGTAACGTCAGTTTCTTTGTTTCGTAGCAAGATGGAAGCTAGCCTAAGCGATTTTCATGACGTCACGCGCGCGTGCCCTTTCCCATAAAAATATTTAAACGCAAAATACTCGAAAACTTGATTTTTCCCAGGTATAACGCCTACGCCAACAGGTAGATCGCATTCTTGTCCATATACATGTCAAATTTCAGCAAAAGTAACCGACTAGTTTTCAAGCGCCACAAATCGCGACTATATGCACCAACTTAATGAAACTTAGCCCCCTTTATCATTCGTTCGAATGAACGTCATCAATGATGACGTCCAATACATCACTCATTCCATATAGCATTTGTATTGCTCTTATTTTTTGATTTCATTGTATATATACAGAAATCGTAAAAAAGAAGAAAGCAAATATTTTCGAAACATTTATTAATTTGTTATTGTTTAACGACACACGGGTCAAATACTTTTATAAATAAGTTACAAACTGGTATCTAGAATAATTCATGCTATATAACTTTTTTATTAAACAGTAAACGTTTATTATATGTTTTGAGCTAATGCCTGAAACGATACAAAAATTGTATATGTTTTAATAAAATAAATGTGAATCCTTTTCGAACGGATACATTGCCTTAGGAGAAATAAATCTGTAATCTTTACCTTTTTTAAATTTGGAACGCACTTGCCTGTGCTTTCTTTTTGGTCCGCGCGTTCGCTCGTGAATGGAATTGCCATGGACATTTTGGCTATTGCTATAAGAAACAATGATTTTTTATGTGTTAACGTTATTTTACGATATATGTTACAAATGTTCGTCGATTTTGGTGTTTATGGGGCTTTTTAGATCCATTCTGATTCTCTTGACCCTTGATAATACTACTACATAATTGACCATCGCCTTTATCTTGTGTTGCATTTTGTATTTCGGGTTTGCGGAGGTTAATTGTATGTTATGATTTTGTTTCAGTTTCTAACACGAGCGAAGATGATCCTAATTCAAATTGTTTGATATTTCGTTCTGTGACATTGCCTTTCAAATGGCAGACTTGTAGAGATGGTGGAAGTTATAGACTTCTTTGCAGTATTAAGAACTCAGGTACGAATTTCCTGAAAGAAAATATTGTATTGTTGTATTGTTCGTGTCCCTCGTCAATATTTGCAATGCTAGTGTGCCATTTATTCAATCGAATATCACATCAGACGTTAAGGTTTGGCATATGCAAACAAAGCATGTATTTTAAAAGTATGCCATATAAATTACATGCCATTGATACTACCATACATAATTAGATAATAAAATGCTTTTACAGCAAAATGAGCTTAACGTTAAGTTATTCGCAAATATGCGACCAGCTTTTGCACATGTATGGCCCTCTGTATTTTAGTTCAACGAAATTATACATATTCCAAAAACTAATGTTAAACTTTGCTAAAACTTGCACAGCTAAATTAACTTTATGTGTAGGTAAATGTGAAGCATGGAATTAAGGCTGCGACCCGACATAGCAGAAAATAAAGCCTATTTTTCAGGTCATAAAAAAGCCCCATTCCCTCCTTCCCCATTATGTGTACTCGTTTTAACTGGTATGTATAATCCAATTAAATGTATATACTCAATGACATAATTGGGTAGGTGATATCATATGAATGAGTTTAAGCTGAAAAACATTTTTAGGTGCACAGGAATCAATGAATGTGAAACAACTTGTTTATATTGGTCGTTAACAGGTTAATTTGATAAGCTTTACCAATGCGAAGTGTATCAAATGGTACTGACTGGTTGTGTATTTTCCTTTAAGTGCGCGATCTTTCGAGAATCAGCTTTGACTCCCGACGTAACGTTGTATAAAGTGTTCTGAAAGCTATAATAGCCATATCATTATTACTATGAATTATATGGATCAACTGAGAACATATGCATTATTTCAATGTATGGCGATATATATTTGGAAATATGCCGCTTTTGCTGTAAGCATACAACAATATTTTTTTTCTCTATATTTATGTGCACAATGTTTCCGTTTTAACGTATTGTCTTTTTTTAAACATATACATATTGAATATTTAACATATTTCGAACACAAATCCGGATTTTTAATGATCTGATAAAATTATGATTTTCGGATTTGTATTAACCGCTGGATGTTATATTTGTGTTTTTGTCGACGGGTATCATTGTGTTTCTCATTCTGTGTCCATTGATTCAAATTTAGAAATTATTTTGAAAACAATATAAAGTTTATGTTATGTTTATATTCTCTCTAGACGGCCAGTGGGTCGCTTACAGCATAAACATGTTCTCGTCATCATGGGTGAAAGCAAATGAAGTATGTTTGTCCAACAAAACTTTGCCAGCGACACTAAACAGCATATTTAAAGGAAAATTTAGTATTGAGTTGAATCAACCTCATTGGACAGGCGTCATCCGAACACACACAGTGCTGATGGCAAACGATAGAGGTACACAATAACTTGGAAAATGTTAATTTCATTGTCCGTAAATAATACACTAATCAAAACGCCTAACGCAAAACGACAAACTAGCGTCAAAAAGTTAATTTTGAAAGAAAACAGCACATGAACATTGGTAGTTGAACAATACATTTACTTAATGTTTCAACGGTTTGTTTATATACACGTTATGGTTAAATGTGTTCCAACGTCAATGTGTATGTAGTAATGAATTCGTATAAGAAGCACAGAAGAGGAAAGAGCAATTACTAGCACACGCACAAAAACATCGTAATGCAAATCTTAAACGTAAAAGTGTATACGCCAGTATGCACGTAGAACCTGCAACAACAATAACACAATAGATACTAATGAAACTGTATTTATTTAAATAAGTCCACCGGTGCAGTCAGTTCGTAAGGGAAGGGTTTTAGCACTTATTTTATGTAGATTTATCAAAATGCAATCTATATTCGTATACATACAAACTATTTTGATGTTGTATATCTGTGTAGATTTTATTACAAGACCTGGAGAACGGACATATTCATTCGTGACAAATAGTGGAAAAATCTATTTCGAAGGAAGCGGGAATAGAAGCAGTCTTTGTACAGCGTGTACGTATATCTTATAATTAAGTGGCATATTGTGCACACAACTTTGCATAATAAGTCCTATACAACACTATTTACAAGTAACGAACAATTGGAACATCAAACTATTTAAATAATTTATCAGTTTAAATTTATGTTTTTGATCAGAAACTCTTATGATTATTTATGAAATGTTTAGTTTCATTGATGTTTGCATTTGAATCAAAACACATTGGTTTCCCTTCACCTTAGCTGTACACGCTGTAAAAGTTGAATATACTTTGGAAGCGAAATACTCATGATCATGACCTTTAACATACTAAACGCAACTTCTTGTTTCCATAATGCCTTATCAGCATGCAGACAATGAAACATCTGAATTGTTCTTATGATATTATATACACACATAATGTGAGAGCGGATTTACTTACAAACGCACAGACGATTTGATGGACGGACTGTACACACATAAGATGTTCCTCCATAGTTGAGTAGAGAAATGATTTAAAAACAAATATATGCAATATATGATATCATGCAATATAGTTGAATGTATTCACTTGAGGATAATTGAATACAACCTTATGTTAGACATACTGTTGTTGCTTCAAAGTCTTATAGATGAGTTACGATTTTTGTACAAAGGTGTAATTTTTAAAAATTAAAAATAATTAAGAATTTTATTTATTGATATTTAAGCTTTGTTTAATATTGCTTTTGGTTAATTGGACAACAGTTCCGCCAGGGGTTTGGGACATATGTCTTTTTATTGATATACTGAATCAGTGTTAACAGTCTAAAACTTACATGGTTCGTTAATCCGATCTTTATGAGAGTGTTTTAAATATGTATTCTTACGATATCTTAACTAATTATAAACATGTCCTGGTCGGATGAACAATATGGATACCATATCGCAAAATTCGTTGTACTTGAAACAAACATTTTGTAAAGCCGAATATTATCTACATAAAACACTCCTTGTTTCCGTCGCATTGATTGTTCAAATTGAGAAACGTGTTACACTGTGTGAACTTTATTACATTTAACAGTTTACGTTTTCTTGAAAACGAGCAGTACTCGGGTTGTCTTAAATGACCAATTGTTATATACGGATTAGCCTATGACAGTATATAACAGTGGCAGAGAAGATGGATTTGAAACATATCCATTAATTGTTTACCTTTAAACGTGTACTGTTATGAATGTATATGCTGTCAGTTTTCATTCAAATCCTCAAATTAAGGCAACAACTGCCCATTTCAGCACCAGCCGCAACAACAACACCAACGTTTAACTTGTAAACGACAATTAATCTTACCGAAGGTAAATTATAAAAAAAATAATTTCCCAAAATATACAATTTAAGACTATATCATTTTAAAATTAAAGCACACTTTATTTATCAATATTATTAATTGTCTTCCAGAAATTATAAATTTTACGGTTGTATTTCAAGAAGAACATCATGTAGCCTCAACTTCTCCAAGTAACCCTATCCATAGCAGTACTACAAGTCATCAATCGACACTCATACAGTCACCAACCAGTAATGATGATATACAAAGTAAGCCCTTCTGTCGTTACCTGCGGTTATTATCGATGTTTTGTTTTCAATAATATAAGTTACTTACATTTTAAACCGCACATACATTATTGTAACCTGTGGTGGGTTGCTTTACATTTAATTCAATATTTATATTTTCAGAATCCACAGAATCCAAAGCCATGGGCATAGGAATCGGCATTTCAGTTGCAGTCATTTGTATAGTTGGGGCCACAATTGCTATAATCGTTCTAATGAAAAGGTATGTTTTACATAGGTACATGATTCAAAGCTTTATCATTTAGGCAGTCGTTTAACGAATCCAATAAATCACCAAGAGCTCATATATTTAAGAATTGAATATATGCTTATCTGGCCAAATTTAACTGTATACTTTGTTTAATATGCCAATTTAAAGTGCATATCAATTGCTAAAATGGTATTATATTTAAACAAACAAAAAGTGTTTTCAGTAATGTGCAAAGCAAAATATATATACCTCATTGCAATCAGACAGTTGCAATAAGGCTAAGGAGCTACGACGATATTAAATAAAACAAATTATTAATTGATAGTTTTTTACTTAAATCCCCTACATTTGCTATAATTATCAAAGAAAACCTCGCCCATACATAATATATAAGCAACTTCAGAAAAAAAACAATATTACAAATCTGTTTAATATGTTTATCATACCATTATACCATTTTAAAAATGATACTTAAGTAAAATATATTCGCACCTTAGCTTGAATACATAGTGTACGCTCTTTGATGCGACGTCCTGAAAACTTGCCGATTCATTCAAAACATTTGTAAAAAGCGTTTTGAGTTGTTTGTTTACTGTTTCGTTGCTGTATGTGTCAAAAAATAATACATATACAAACCTAATTGTTTAATTGAATCGGAACCACTTCTACTGAAAAGGAGAACTTAACAAAAAACTGAGAGCGAAAGCAACATTGTCTGCTTTAAATTCGTAGTGTCCTGAGATAAAACATGAATGTGAACCTTTTTATCGGGCCGATACCAGAGTTGCGTTATGATAAAATGCAAAAATGGCCATCTGATAAGATGTCATGTCAAACAATTAAGTGTTTTGGATCAGTATTTGATTGGCAAATAATCATACGAACCAATGGTTGCTCATATAAATGATCTCCTGCGTATTGGAGTAGATTTGTACATTTATCGTCTTTAAACAAAATATGAGAGCATTAAAATGAATTCAGGGGAATATTGCCCTGCAAACTTGGAGCAGACAAAGAACAACCGACGGACGAAAAAGTGCATTTGAATCACAAATAAACAATGCAAACAATGATTATACTAATCGGATACACTCGCTGCATATAATCCGTACTCTGCTATTTCAAATTTTGTTAATGCGTTTTTGTATTTACATGTATTACTAAAAAAAACTATAAAGTAAACACGCTGTCAGATCATACACAATAAAATAAAGATTGTGATTGTAATTCAATAATTGCTTATATAATAAAGTTGTTTTTCAGACAAGTATTACCTTGTTCGAAGACTACATCGACTTCTAATACTGGCAATCACACGTTTGACAATGCACCTGAGCAAAGCTATGACGACCTGGTTGACAGAGATGGACAAAATGCCAACTACTCTGTACTGGGCATAAGTATTGATTGTGCTGACGGCAAAGCTCGCTATTACAATATAGAAAGGGATAAGGGTATTGAACGTGAAACAAATGACAAATGCAATTCTGACTACCTTAATACCAGGGTTGCCCTTGAAAATGTTGAAGAATATTAAACAACCACGGAAAACAAGCATGTTCTTAGCATAAACAGGTGCATTAAATATACTAGTATGGTGATTTTAACATACTCATGTCTATCGCCCATAGTATGTATGGCCGATGCATAAGATAAATGACTTAACATGTTTCCAAGAATCTACAGTTAAGGATTGAATTCAAAGACTGCCAACCTGATAGTTTTGAGAGCAGTATAGCGATCGCTAATCTCTACGGATACGAACTAGTGACCGATTACCGTGTAGGTGATATAATACGCTAAGAGTTCTTGCAAAATGTATGATTAAATGTATGCAGTATGTTTAAATAAGCACTTTAAATAAGAATCACTGAATGAATATTCTGTCGAAAATTGTATTCAAACGCAAATTTAGAGTAATGGCATGTCCCTTTTGTTTCTAAATATACCCAATTTAAAGCTAATGCCACCTGAATACTATAAGAACACAAACTGTGATCGCGATACGTGGTATATATATTAATGACACGTGAATACTATAAGAACACAGCCTGTGATCGCGATACGTGGTATATATATATTAATGACACGTGAATACTATAAGAACACAAACTGTGATCGCGATACGTGGTATATATATTAATGACACATGAATACTATAAGAACACAAACTGTGATCGCGATACGTGGTATATATATTAATGACACGTGAATACTATAAGAACACATGCTGTGATCGCGATACGTGGTATATATATTAATGACACGTGAATACTATAAGAACACAAACTGTGATCGCGATACGTGGTATATATATTAATGACACGTGAATACTATAAGAACACAGGCTGTGATCGCGATAAGTGGTATTGTTATGTTTTGTATTCGCGTAATGCCATCATGTATTTAGTACATGATCACACAGTAAAATATGCACACTGATTTATTGGCTTATATTCCAGCTTTCATCTTTCAATTTTACCGTCTTCTACCACTGGTATATTGTTTTCTTATTTATTACCTTTCATTTGCATAAATATACTGCTAAGTATTTAATGACAAATTCACACAGCCTGTACAAGTTTCTTAAGAGTAAACCATGTTGATCTAGTCGACAATGTGATCTCGCGAAGTAAATAAGAAATAAAACATTAAAAACGCGCCATAAGCAAGTTTGTTTAGTTATGAAACTACGCCCATCTTCCACATATTACTATCGTGCATTTCGGGAATTAACAGTATCATAAAATACATGTTATCAATATCGGCTTTACGTTCGGGGCTGGCTAAAACGCATATGTTGAACGCACGCGATATAGATTACGAACTTAACACATAGATGCGTACCTAAAGGGAATACAGTTTCATTAACCGGATTAAATTTGTGATGAAAATCTTGAAAACACGTCATTGCCATTTATCGGTACATCGCATATGTTATTGAAAATTGTAAGCAAATATCGATCTAATGACAAATTATTGTAATTATACTACTCATAATTATAATAACTGCTACTCTAACTACTACTACTATTCTAACTTATACTACTACTTTCACCGATACTTCTACTACTGTTTCTTCTACTGATTTCAATAATCGAATGCAAACATTTACCATTTAGAATAAATCGACGTAAATATATGCTATAAAATCGGGTTCAACATATGTCAAAATGGTTTCGAGCAATCTGCCAATTATTACATTGAACACTTTGAATATTGATTGAACAAATTTAACATTGTTGTTTCCAAAAGTATGTATTGACCGTGACTGTAATGTTATGCTAGGTCAACCTGTCATTAAACCAGATCTTCATTGATGAAAATAAAAAGTGATACAGTCAGTATATTGATCCAACTGGGCGATACATCATGACAATTGTATTATACGTGTTTTACTGCACACTGTTTTGTCATGGTACGATGTGTACAATATATTTTGTAAAAAACATTCTTCTAAACAATCTATAAGACACTATATCATGCCTTTGTGATCTTATAAAAAGTTAATATGTCACTTTACAATTTACATTGATCCAAGCATGAGTGTCATTTACTTTTAATGTACATGTCATAGCCGTGTCTTCATGACGACATTACGTACGGACCTGAAAGCTCCAAATATTATGTGAAACTATCCTTATAAAGAATCAGTCAGACAAAATACCATGCTGATGTTACCTGTAAATAAGTCAATATGTCAGTTTATGAAACATACGTACATACATTAGGGCAGTTTATATTGTATTAATTTAACATGTAAATATATAAGTAATTCTGACATTCTAACTGTTAACCATATTGAAAAGTTATTCAGTGAAAACATTGTTTAAGACAATGAATTTAAACAATAATTCAACTCTCGAAACTCTATATTATTGGTATGCCTCACGTTTATAGCAAACAATTAAACTCCAGAAACAATATCAGGAAATAAATAATTGCTCTGATCTTCTTTAATTTTTAGAAGACATCGAATATAAACATAGCATTAGTATGCCTGGCATTGCCGCATTCGAATACTAAATGGAAACCATTAGTTGTTAAAACAGGTTTGCGGGCTGAATACAAGAACAAACGACGCGTCTGTAAAATATTGTCATGTTGAGTGTCCTAGTGGCAAAAGTAGCTCTTTAGCTTACAGCCTCTAAATTATGACACCATTATGACTTATTCAAACATAAGATGAGTGCGTGACATTTGACAAGATTACCTTACAAATAAACATGTTGCATTTCATAAGACAATCACTATCATTAGCAAACCGACTACATGTACATATTCAGATCTTATTACGGATTACAATGTCAGTTACACTAAATATGTTGTTAATTGGGCAATATATATATTTCATGATAAGTCTATGTAATTATATGTTGGTTATATATCAGTTGTCGGTAATAATATTTCAGAGAATTATATCTTACTCAGTTAAGCTTAATAGTTGTACGCATCGGCATGATATAGTGTTTTATATGAGTTTGGTTTCATTTAAAATATAGGTAATTGTACCAATTCGAATGATTTATTGGGTTCATATACGGTCACATTGACACAATATAGTGTCTAGTGAAATCAATAAAAAGGTAATTTGACAATACAATGCGATAAACGCATTATACCATTAGGGCATACTGAATACAAGATCACGTCAGCATGATTTATTGTTTTGATTAATTTTGATGAGGACTTACCTATAAATTGTATTCATTATTTGTATGTATCGAAAATAAAAATATATTAAAAAATGCTCTTCATATGGTGACGCATTAATATATAATATATTAACAATGTGACTACATGTATTGCTGTTTGCACGCACCAATATTTCATTTTGTAACACATTAGACAATTAAGACGTGTCATTATATTAGCACGCGTACATACTAATGATGTGAACTTGAAACTCTGAGAAAGAACATAATATATTATCTTATTCCTCCTTTACTAATACACTATACACAGACATGTTTTGATATAACATGAACAATATACGCACATGTTTTCGGACAAAAATGTAGAAGTGTACATTTTATAAACGCATATCTGTACTCATCGACGACAATTTGAATCGAAAGTAAAACATGCAAACCAATGTCTAGTGGCTATGCATCAAGTTATTCTTCCAGTCTGCGTAACTACAACGGTTTTTTAAAGAACACAAACACACGAAATTAATTTCATAAATGGCCCTTGTTATATTTTAAAAGTAAACTATTGAAGTTCAAGAGCAAAATGTCGTGTGTAAAATTATACTTACAATAACATATAAGTTAAGATTGCTCCGAAGAAACTATTTGACCAAAATGCAGATATGGCCATCGGCAATACGCAGCTCTTCAAAAAACATGCCTTCTTCCAAATATCTTGCAGTTAGTGTGATATTTAGAACCTTGTCACAAGTTCAATGGGTAATGTATTTTTATCAGAATCAAACACGTTTATTCTCTATTACAATCGCATCTTACTATATAATGACTATTTCGTTTACGACTAGTTAAACGTGATCTAAGTTATGTTTGATTTAGGGTTAAATATGTATGTTATTTTTTAGGAAAACATTTTGAGACAAAGTAATCCCTTAGGCGGAAAATGATATTTATGGCAAACAAGACTACTAAATTTCTAACAAGCCAAATATAAAAATACCAAAAACAATTAAATGTTTGCGAGAACATCATACACAATATTTTAATAAATTTAACGTACTTTGAGCATTACTTATAATAATAACACCACACCGTGCTTGCTTATTTAATGAGTAAACTTGTATGGTGAAATTAATTTTTCAAAGCTTAATGTTTACAAGTATGTTTCAGTGCGTTGCTTATATGATTGATATGATGATTCAATAAAGTATGACTTCATTAACTATTCGTGAGCTACTGCTTTATCCACAAGTTAGCAACGTTTTCGGTATGCTTTGTTTAAATACAAAATGACATTCATATTAGTTTGAATACATTTAAGAAAAAGAAAATCAGATAATTAAACAATAAGTGTTTAAAGCCTGTGATTGTGCGCATCCGTGTTTCTGTCCGCTTTGTCAAGTTTTACTGATCGCGATATGTAAATCGATAAACTTGCTAAAGCGAATGTACACACATATTTAAACTAGTTTGAATTGCTTTTGTCCGACCAATAATTGTACAAAATCTTAATGGCGTGGTCATAAGCTGCGTTATGACGATAATAAAATCCCCTTCAATTGATTGCACAAACTTCCTTGTTAAATTTGAAATAAAGGGTAGATGATGTAAGGCCTTACTATTCCTACGGCGAGAGGACGTTCTCTGCGCATCGGAGAATTAAGACATATCTGAGAAGCACTATGTCCCAAACTAGACTCAACAACTTTATGACTTTGCACGTTCATAAGCAAAGAACGCACGCTCTTGACTTAACTAAAATTGCAGAGGAGTTCGTTGCTCGAGGAGAAAGGCGCAGCTGTGTATTTGGAAAATTTTAAAGGTGTTACAGCACTGCAACTTAGCAAATTAACAAACTATTTTCAAACTATTTTCCCTAGTTTATCGCATTTTCCGTGTAACTTAGTAATATCATGCACTTTGGCCTCCCAGATGACACGATTTAGCCTTTATGTTTCAAAAAAATTCAGGGAGAGCATGCCCCCGGACCCCCCTAGTAGCTTCGCATCTTCGGCGCTCGCAGGCCTTCGGGACTTAGAGCCTGACCACTTTGAAAAGTCCGACGATGGCCCTGCGCACCAATTATGTGTGAATAGAACCAAACCAAATGTTTTTGTTAATATTCTTTATTTCTTTTTTTTTCTAATTTATTCCATGTAAATACCGTTTTTATTAAGAGTACTTACAAGTAGACGTTATGATTTCGTTTTTTTTTCTAATTTATTCCATGTAAATTCCGTTTGTATTAAGAGTCCCTACAAGTAGATGTTATTATTTCGTTTTTTTCTAATTTATTCCGTTTGTATTACGAGTTATTTCACGTAGACGTTATTAAATGCATCTCATAAAGAACAGAATTGTATTGAGGTTGTTTTTATAATAATAATGTAATAAGATGAACTTTATTTGCTATTAACGCGTTACGTTCAGAGTTTCCCTATTTCCCTAAAGTCCCGGTTGATTTTTGTTTAAATGTATGCGTACGGTCCTGTTAAACTTGCAGACATTTATAATAAATATAGCCGCCGTAAGTGTTTTAGGCGAGTTATTGATGTCTGATTGATTATTGCTCATGTTAATGACATTGCTTTTGTATAAAAGCCCTGGGGGTAACATTCTCCGGTAAAACATGCAACTTAAAACAAAACATCAGCATTTTTATTATCTAAATTACTAAGGCATCGTCATTCATAATACAATCGAAATTGGATGCCTGTAACGCACTTAAACGTCAGTAAAGCTTTCAAACTAATGACTTTTTAAACTTGATTCAGTCACTTTTTTATTAAATATTTCGGCCACAGTCATTCTTCAGTAAACGATTATACAGAACATTTTCTTTATACTCGTTTACTGAAGAAGGCCTGTGGCCGAAATATGTAATAAAAGAGTGACTGTATCAACTTTTAATAATTTCCTCCCTCTGGATATCCAATATATAGAGTAATAACTTTTACAAAGACATGAATACAAAATTTTTAATAACAAAGCGCTTACGTGAGGATGTGCCAAATGCACGCTCTCCGTTGCACATAAAACCCGTTAATGTTGACAAACATGTCAGACAGCCTCGTAAATACCACACGTTTGTCGACTGAAACTTTGGACTCTACTGCAAAACTGATTAAATCGTTTTTTTGTAATGTCATTGGTCGTCGTTACATTTGTTTGTCTGTTCATCATTGCTTTAAATTAGCATCGAAGTCTACACATTAGGAGGAACTATTTTCTTGTAAGTCATGCTGTTGCTGAAACGGTGAATTGGCCTTGTGTACAGCGTGTACGTGCCGATTGGTAACTTGGCGTTTGGAGCTGTGGTGTGTGTTTTTTGGTTTTTTCTTGATTACACTTGGACCAACGCAGCAGCTCACCTTCTCGTCATTAATCGCGATAAATACTTACTTGTCTCAAGACCCTTGGTATATAGGACAAGGCAATCACTAAAGAAAATTCTCATTATGATAGCTATTGCCCTGGATTGTTTTAGTTGGGCGCCATGGATCATTTCTGGCCATTTATCGAAGAAAAAGGACAGTTCCAGCAACATACTGTTATGTCCAGTTTCTGCTTTATAATCTATCCTTACAATATGCACATCGCTGGTCGCATTTTATTAAGAATGGCGTAGATGATAGTTGTGTACATGTGCATATATTATATGACTGCACTACGAAAGAAACAGCTATCCTGCAATCAAATGAATGCCACTGTTGCAATTAGCGTCTTGAAAACAAAGTATTACGTATGACAGGGAGGTATGAATACGTTCATATTCATTTAATTTGGACACGTTCTATGTCATTTGGAGATGTTGATGGCGAAATCAATGGAACGTGAGCCGCTGCCATAACTAACACAATGACTAGTAGTCAAAGTAATAAATCAACCTGGATGAGCATGTTATTTTTTTGGACAAGTGCCGCCCACATATCGCTGAAAACAGAAACATAATCACAAAGTGGCCAGCGTTCTCAGCATCATTCTCATCACCTTTCTCATCACATGGATGCCATACCACGTGCCTGCCATGCTACACCGTTTGTGACCCACATGCGTCAAAGACAACGCCTGGGATATTGGTAAGCTGTGTTATGCACATAAAAACTTATTCTTGTAGCCATATATAAGCAATATATAACACAAATTGTATGTTTATAAATATAGAATTTTGGTCATCACATGATGCCAATTGGAACATAAACATTATTAGCACGAAATATTGTTTAGGTTCTTGAAAAAAAAGACGTATTCCGGTTTTGCATTCTTTGGAAATGTATTCCTAAGTTTACTTTAGTGCTTTGTGTTAATGTTTAATGCAGTCTAGTTTAATATCGAAGAGTCAATACTTTTGCCGTAAGTCGGATTATTAGGTAATAACTGAACTAGGTTTTACCAAAGACAATCGTCATGGAATATTCCATAACTATGACATATAAATTAGATCAGACGTGGGAATTTCAAAATATCTGTAAAGTTTTTTAATCTTAGCATTTTACTTCTGCTTGTCTTTCTTTCGGTTTTATTCTCATGTTACGTTAACTCCACCATAAATCCGAACCTGTTCGTGCTCTGCAATGTCAACTTCCGGCATACTCGAATATTCCTACCAATCGAAAAATGACTATTATAACCGAACAATAAACCAGCTTTTAAGTGAAACATACATGTATATACACATTATCACTATTATAATAAAATAGTTCACCCGTTTGTTAAAACCTGATTATATAGTTCTAGCTCTGTTGGTTTAGTTCTTTCTAGCAATCTTCATTCAGTTTTGCGTGTGCGTGTGCATCTTTAATTTTATAGAATAATAAATTTTATTTTATATCTATCAATATTCTAACAAAAAATTCCGCTATAAAATACGAGGAACTAGATAGAAACTCCGTACTTTACTGAATGAAATTTGTTTCCGTAAATAACGTTTAAGAAAGCGGACTTCTTATATATTTTTAAAGCATCGTTAATTTCCGTAACGTTCAGAGCGGCATTGGGAAAATCCTGTTTAGACACGCTCACTACTTTTGTAAGTCATTCGACGTATTGATGCGCGTCTTCACATGTGATTGCAAATCTCAATTGTTGTTTTCAATAAATTGTTATGTGTTTTAATCATAAGCAGGTATGTAATAAATGGAATATAACTCAACTTTGGGGTTCCGGTGTTTCATAGCGCACGAGTTGGTTGTGTAATGCCTGAAATATAATAAAACTATCGAAAATTACGCAACATTTATGCACAAGCACCGTCGGCATTTTTGAAAATTATGCGTAATTTTTGCAATAGTTCAAACACAGATGAAATGCTGAAAATTGTATTTAATTCGATACTGAAGAAGACGTCATTTTAATTTGATAAGTGTGTGAGGTCACGTATACGCATGTGTACGATTCTTTGGCGGGATAGGAGTGGAGAATAAAAACAATAGTTCTTATGTTAAACATACGAAATATATACTTATCCTATGTTTTTGTAGTTCCGATGCTTGCAATGCACGGTTTAAACCATCGCACTGGAACTCCAAACCGTTGGTATTGCCGCATTGACCAACACTTAGCCGAAAATTATTTTATTTTGAACAATTAGACCTTCCAAATTTTAAATATAACTTATTATTTATGATACAAGCCCGGAAAAAGCCTAATGCCGAGATGATTTTTTTACATTTCCATGAAAAGGTAAAATAACTACTTGAATTACTATACTGGTGTGCGCGAAAAAACGGACTTCCTTATTACTAACAATAAAATACGAAAATATAAACCATATCTTTTAAGCACCTTCATTGACAGTCTCTACGTTAAGTTGTCAAACGCAAGCACATACCGGTTTTTTAAGGATATGTTGCTGATTTATATTCCACAAATTAAAAAAAACAACGCAGTTTACTCCCTTTTCAATTCGATTCCAATCCAATACAACGCTTCATGTTATCATCGATAGCGACTGTGGGGATTCAATTCAAGTTGGATATCATGCGCTTAGGCTATGCATAGACTAACGCGATTTGGTAACTGAACATATGCCTCATTGCGTGTTGTAGTTTGATGTATTTTTTGTGGACAGTACATGCTTACACAAAATATTACATGTTTAATGATATTTTCAATTTACCTAAATTCAATTTGTGTAATGTGTGAAGATTATAATTATAATCATCGAAGGAGGGGGGGGGGCATAACAAGACCGGATTTTAACTATAAGCTAACAGGTATTGAGAAACCGACGCTTTGTTTGCAATTCTATTTTCAAAGTAATAAGTATTCGCTATACTATAAATTGGTTCGAAAGAAAGCGGACATATTACTCAAGAATACAGAATGCGGTTGTGGTTGCATTTTTCTTACCTCTTGGTTGTCTGGTCTATTGATAGCCTAGGCGTTCAGTTAGATGATGGCACACACACGGAATATGATTTGCACAAGCGACTGTTCCAGCAATATAACACCAACATTATTCCACGTAGTATGACGTCATCGGACCCGTTTCACGTCGGCATCGAGCTCTAACTTATGTCGATCGATGAAATTAACGAGTTTCGACAAACTTTCACCATAACGGCATATTTAGAAGTAAATTGGACAGACAGTTTTCTGGTATGGGAATCTGTGGAGAATTCCAATATAACTTCAATAAATGTAAAGGTCAAGGACATCTGGACTCCGGATATAGTTTTAAGAACAACGCTGGACAAAATTACTGACTTTATAGACGAAGATGGGCATGCGGTAATTTCATCTGATGTCAGTGTAATCATGTGGCCGTACGGAAGGAACACTGTTCCTTGTCAAATATTTATTGAACAATTCCCGTTCGACGAACAGCCGTGTGTATTCGATTTTTGTCATGGACTAACCCGAGTTCAAAACTCGTTGTAAGAGGTGTTTTAACGGAAAAAAAACAACGGTGAGTACATGTATTTTGAAAACGGCGAATGGACGATTAAAGGCGTAAAAGTAAAAACAAACTGGGCATGTACACATGGGATCACATATACTATACCCTCGAATTACAGCGCAAATCACTGTTCTTCGGAATGTACATAATGCTTCCTATAATATGTATTGCGTTTCTTGACACGTTTTGTTTTATTTTGCCGTCGGATGGCGGAGAGCGGATAACATTCTGCTTTTCAATATTCGTAACACTGTCCGTGTTCATGACGCTTGTCAATGGGTCCCTCCCAGAATCTTCGGACGAGGTGTCTACATTTGTCTTCAACTAATCGGATGCGGCCTGTCAACCATTGCTACAGTTTTGTCGCTGTACTGCTTTCAGAAAAGCGACCACACACCTGTATGTTCATGCGTCCAGTTGTTTGTAATGGCAATGTACATGCAAAAACGTAATCAAATTCATCAGAATCCTGCCGATAATGAAATACAAGTAAATAGGAATGAAGGCGAAATCATTACCGCGGCGATTGACACGATCGACGACAGTGGAAGAATGGGTAAACGTCGGTCCAATGGAAACGGAACGATACATCATTTACCTACTGTTACCTGGAAAATGGTGTCCTGTGCGTTGGACCGATTTTGCTTCATAACCTCGCTAGTTTGGCACGTAGTTCTATTAAGCGTTCTGCTCGCCGTCTTGGTTCCATAAAAACGTGGTAGTTTGAACCATACCTTCAAGATTAGCTAGTATCCGAGGGCTCTCATCTGAAAAAGAATATTCGATAGAAAGAAAAAAAAGACGATACCTTTGAGACTTTTATTCGCTAACATGTTTTATTCATTACGTAAGTTTGTTACTTAACATTAATGACGGCGAGTCCTTTGTTACAAGAAATATGGATATGGAGTATTAGAAACTTTCCTTGGATGTGCAAAGTTTAATGTTCAACTAAGATTTCAGTTAAACCTTGTTTGATTTATAATACAAAAGTTGACGCGTTTCATATAATACTTGAATGCGAATTCTATCACACGGAAATGAAATAATACATTTAAATATATAATAGTAATAAAAATAATAAAAATTATTATTATAAAATTAATAATAATAATAATAACAATAATAATAATATAATAATTACTATAACTATTATTATATTTTTTTTTTATTATTAAACAGTTAATGATAAAATTGAAGATTCTTAAACTGGAACAAAACCAACACATATTACAACATAAAACATCGGGTTTTGTGAGTGCTGTCACAACAAAAAAAGTGTATTTACCAGCATAACTTTAATAGTTGTAAAAATAAATAAAGCAAACACAAATATGACAAATGACATTAGCACAATCACACAATAAAATGTAATAGGATCTTGGTAATTCATGTTAGGTCGGGTATACCTGAAATAAACCAATTGCATGTCGTAATTTAATATGTGCTGTTTACGTCTGATTGCTTGATATACGATCCTGTTTTTATATATTTCACTTGATATGTTTATTCGAAAAATTTTGTATTTTTGTGTTATACATAACTTAAATATAGATGATTTTAAGGCTTACGCATTTGTTCACATGTATATTCTACTGCTTTTTTATAAGTATTCGTCTGATACTTGCTGCGTTTGTATATAAGAATACAAGTGATACTTGCTGCTTTTGTATATGAGTAAACAAGTGATTCTTGCTGCTTTTGTAAATTGTATTTTTTACACACGTGATTCATGATTGGGAAATTCTATGTTTACAATAGTACAATAGTAAAACATTAACCAACGAAAGCAAACAATTGTGTGAAGGAAAACTTAACGAATATGAATGCGGAATCGCACTGTTAGAAATGAGTAACAACAAAAGCCCAGGTTCAGATGGCTTAACAGTCGAGTTTTATAAAATGTTTTGGAACACGCTGAAGCCCTATTTTATAAATTCAATAAATTATTCGTTTGGTAAAGGCTAACTTACTGAGTTGCAAAAACAAAGTATTATCACACTTCTACCTAAAGCAGGAAAAAAATTTAGATTATCTCGCAAACTGGAGACCTATAAGTTTATTAAATACAGACTATAAAATTGCTACAAAAACCATCGCGAACCGAATTAAAAAATGCTTACCTGAAATTATATCCTTTGACCAAACCGGATTGATGAAAAATCGATACATTTGAGAAAATGTCCGTTTGATATTTGATGTAATAGAACACTTAAATGTAAAACAAAAACCTGGACTGTTATTTTTTGCAGATTTTGAAAAAGCTTTTGATAGCCTTAACCATTCATTTATACTAAAATGTCTTAAGAAATTGAATTTTGGGTCAAGCCTGATTAAATGGGTCGAAGTATTTTACACTAACATAAAAAGTCTAATCATAAACAATGGGCATCTTTCAGATAGTTTTGAAATAAAAAAAGGAGTCAGACAAGGCTGTCCATTATCATCCACATTATTTATTATATGCTTGCAACTATTGTCAAACTACATTGAGCAAAATAGCAAAATTAAAGGAATAAATGTATTGGGAAAAGAAATAAAACAAACCTTCTTCGCCGATGACGCAACTTTTTTCATCAATGGATGCGAGCAATCATTTAGAGCATTGGTGGAAACCCTAAATGAATTCAAAAAGATATCAGGCCTAAACCTTAATACCGCGAAATCAACGATATTACGAATTGGATCCTTGAACAAAACCAACATCAAATTCTGCAATGAAAGACCTTTTATTTGGACATCTCAAGAAGCAAAAACTTTAGGAATTACTTTTTGTAACCAAAGTGAGTTGAATTTACAAAATAATCTAATCCCAAAGCTAAATGAGTTTAACACATGTTTAAAACAATGGCAACACAGGAAACTTACCTTAATGGGCAAAATTACTGTCATTAAAACTTTTGCGTTGCCAAAATTAATCTACCCATTTTCAGTTTTACCGAACCCATCGAGCTCAATACTGAATAGTATAACAAACAGTATATTTAACTTTATATGGGACAACAAGCCGGACAAAATTAAAAGAAAAACTTTATATAAAAAGTATGAAAGTGGTGGTTTAAACCTTACAAACATTAATAAATTCTTAACTTCAATAAAAAGTAGCTGGATAAAAAGATATTTAGACTCAGAAAACTGTGGTAAATGGAAACTTTTATGGGACTTGATATTAAATAAATATGGAAACGAACTAATTTTTGAAAGCGAACTTAGTGAAAAAACTATAACAGAAATAAGCGGAGGTAACACTTTTTTCCACGACGTCATTACATCGTGGTCTGCAGCAAATACAATATACAAGTCACGACATTCACAAAAACGCATCAAAAAGGAAATAATATGGAATAACAAGTCAATAACAGCAAACGGAAAAACATTATTTTATCGCGATTGGTATGACAGAGGGATAAAATACGTATATCAACTTTTTGACTTTAGAAATAAAACCATGTATAATTTTGAAAACATTAAATACCTCTACGACATCAATAACAATGATTTTATGAAATTCAATACCCTAATCACATCAATCCCAAAAGAATATAAAACTGAAAAAAGCATTCATGACCTCGATATCAATCAACCAGACGAAACGTTGTCAAAAGCAATAATCAAAACAAAATATCCTAATAAATTCATATACAATATTCAGTTACAAAACGAGGACAATGACATTCTTGAAAACAAATGGAACACGAATTTTACCGATATAGACTCAACCACTTGGAAAAAAATCCATATTGTTCCCCACATTTCAACCATCGACATGTCTTTACGCAGCTTTCAATATAAATTTATCATGCGAATCGTCCCCACAAACACATATCTTTTTAAATGCAAACTAAGCAACAGCACATTATGTGATTTCTGTCAATCACATATTGAAACAATAGACCACTTATTTTGGGAGTGTCAACACATTCAAATAATATGGAAAAAGATGGAAACGTTTCTTGCCAGTCAAAACATATTAATTGAAATAAATAAAACTCATGCTTTCTTTGGATGCACTGAGAAAAAACTACACTCTGATGTTTTTAACTCTATTGTGATACTATTAAAATCTTTTATATTTAAAATGAAATACAAAAATGCATACCAACCTTTCCTCACTTTATTGAATACCTAAATACGAGAATAAAAATTGAATCTGAGATTGCCCTTGTAAAAAATAAATATGAACAACACCAAAAAAAATGGATTCAATTTAGGTGAATCATACATTCTACAAACCACAAATAATGCTACCCAGACAAATTTTATGGCAAAACAATTTAATAAAAAAAAAAATCCTTCTAAAAACAATAACAAATACTTACAACAATTCCATTGAAACAAATCTTGTTGTAAAATATTTTCTTTACTTTTTCTAGATATAAAACCTCTATGTTTAGTAAACATAAATTATTAGTTTTATGTTTTTGCTATAAATCACAAAGCTCTTTATCTAACATTGGCAATGTAAACAATTTTTAAAATATAATCACGCATACGCTAAATATTTGATATGTTATAGTTCAAAATGTACATTATTATCATACACTTTCTTATGTTTTTCCGTATTCTAGTAATTATGGATGTAAACTACAATGTAAAGAAATGTGAAAAATAAATGAGAAAAAAAAAAAAAAAATGTTTACAATAGTTTTGTATACCGCAGACTTGGCATGCTTATTTGTACAAACTAAAAATGGAAAATTCTCGGTGATTTACATTACACTTCATTTTTCGAAACAGTGAATTAACAGTTGTAAGTCACTGATATGTCCCTGTAAAAAGCCAGAAAGCATACAATAAATAATAATTGTGTATATAAAGTGGTATTTAGCTACGTGCGTTCTTTATAAGTGATGTTTTGCACAAATGTTGTGATTGGTAACTAAATAAGATACTCTATTATGTGTACATCGCTTTTTTCACTTAATTATCAGGAGTTAAATTTTATTTCAGATTACAGCATGAACATGCTTTATTCTCGGTATAAGGTTCACAATGCATCTTTAGTTGTAAACAGTAGCTGGATGGTTCACCCAAGATGGAAGGAACTTTTCTGGCATAGAAAGGTAGCAATAATTTCCCTGTTTCTGTTAAAATGTGTTCTGTAGCATTGACATTGTTTTTCATGTGCAATTACAATACAACAACAGTAAAGTGTCTGAGGTTAAAAGCAACAACAACAAAACACACTTCCCTAAAATACATTTGTATTATCTTAAAAGCAAACGCACTGTCATTGAAACGTCACCTACATAAGTTTAATTTAAAAAAGTGCTAACTTAATAAACATTATACCACTGTTCTGTTAATGCACATCAAATTGTTAGAATAGGAGGAGGATTTTACAAACAACAAACAATACGTATAAGTAAGAAACTGTTAAAAAGTAGGTAAGCTGTAAGTCTTTTTTTTGCTAAGCACTACGAGGAAAATAACATAATATGTATAATATACATGTATGCTTAGTCTCTATACTTTTGTATTGTAAGATTGACGTGTTCAAAACATAAACTGCTAAATGGATAAGAAATTAACATTTTAGTATTTCTCGCAAGAACATTTAAATGTAAATATGCTCCGATTGCATTTTCTTGCAAAAGTCTTATATTTTGCTTGTTATGGACATTTGAACAGTTTATGGGCAGTGAGTTAAGTATGTCACATTATTTTCCTCATGTCATTTTCATGGTTTATTTTTGAAATAACATATGCTTGTGTCTGCGTATATACATTTGCACATATTTTTCTTTCCATTCAATGTAATGATGTGTTAATTGTTTTGATTGCCATACTTTTAAATTGCTCAGTTATAATCAATAAAACTTTGTGTTGGATTCAACTTTGTTAAATATCAAAACAACGATACGGTAGAGCGAATATTGTCGAGAAAAACGAAACAATCCACAATAAAGAAAAAACAAAGTCCAACATATATTCAAACGGAACGGATATGCTTTCTTGAATGAAAGCTACTTCAGTAATGCCATTTTACAGAATACCACGTGAACTACTAGAAGTTTGTGTCTTTAAGGCAAATCTGGAGATCGCTTCTATAATGGGCATCGAACCTGCGACCTCCAAATCGTTTGGCGGACATCCGTTACATCACTGCGACCAATAGAAGCCTTTTAAACGATTTTTTCGTACGTTGCAATGTAGCCCAATTACAAATTTCGTTTTGGTGTGTCTGCTTATGCTACCAAATATGTAAAATGGCAAACATCATATAAATAAAACTGATTTGAATAGAAATGTGTTTCTTATTTATATATATATTTTGAATTATTCAAAAATACAAATGTATTTCAAAAAGCATATAAGAGTCGCGTTCTGAGGAACCTGGGCATAATGCATAAGCGTTAAGTGTCATCCCAGATTAGCCTGTGCAGTCCGCACAGGCTTATCCGCACAGGCTTATCATGGACGACACTTTCAGCTTTTATGGTATTTTTCCTGTGCGGATGGAACCGGCTAATCTGGGACGACTTAATGATAAATTGGAACATATCAAAATCATAAAATGCATTTCCTATTTATTATCATCGCTTTGGGACACCCAGGGCTGAATATTAACTTTTTCATCCAATCGAACGAGTGCCATACATTTTCCCTTGTCCTGACGAAAAAATTATTTGTCCTTACTTTAAAATGTAAATTAATTTCCAATGTTACTTTTCAGTAATTGTAAAATATATATAAAGTAGTATAGTACGACACGAAGAAAGTACTGTTGTGGTATTAGTATTTATAAGTATAATTTAAACAAACCAATGATAAAAAAATGACTATATTTTGAAGTCTCAGTTTACTCCATTATAGATCACAATTATAATGTTACACTTGCTATAGGTGCTTTATAGTTTAACAGCTAATTATTGTGCATAACAATCCTATTCATTTATAAACAAACACACTTGACTAGAAGTAGAACGAGTGTCAACTGTTAACAATATTGAAAAATACTAAAAGGGATCTTTTCACGCTTTGGTAAATTGACAAAATTGAAAAAAGTTGTTTCAGATTCGCACATTTTCGTTTTAGTTATGATATTTGTGAGGAAACAGTAATACTGAACATTTACCATGGTCTAATATAGCCATTATATGCATCTTTTGACGATTTTAAAACCTAAAAATTATAAAGCGTTGCAACGCGAAACGATTGAATAATTTGGAGAGTTCTGTTTTTGTCGTTAAATTTTGTGAAACTACGAAGATTGCTTATATAAGGTATAAAATACGTCAAGCATGTGTACTCGGCGGAATAGCTCAGTAGGCTAAAGCGTTTTTACTTCAGGACTCTGGCAGGACTCCAGGGGTCACTGGTTCGAAACCTGCTCCGGGCAATGTTCTTTTCCTTTTTTTAATTTTATTCTTGATTTTTTTACTGGAGCTTTTACGATCCAATGTTTACATTTATCAATATAAAGCATTTAATGAATAAGTTAAAAAATGCCAAAATCTGTGAAAAGGCCCCTTTAAAACAGACCGCAAACGAGAATGACGTTGTTTAATAGAATATAAGGGAACCAACCGCAACAGTGTTGTTAAATTAACTGTGCAATTATCCTCCCTTGTAAACAGCACAGTATCATCCGTGTATATCTGAATATTTTGCGTTTTATCTGTAACGTCAAGTTTTGTTAATAAATACAAGCTAAATTACTGGATTCATGCTAGTAAATCAGAGAAAAGGACTTTGACTTTTTGCACTTGTCCCGTATGACTAGCAGACTATGTTTTGACTTGTTCGGACCTATGTTTTGGCTGTCCCGGACAATCTGACTGTCGTTAATGTCGAGCCCTGGTTCCTAAGTCGTCTTGGGCCAATGTAACTATCAGAAGATGTCTGTAGGGCTTTGATACCACACCGGTTGTTCAATAAGAATTGAAAAAGGATGCCTCATATACATGAAATGTAGCCTCCTAGGGGGTCCGGATTTTATTTGATAAATGACGATGCGAAATCATGCATTCTAAGGGTTTTCAATGCTACTTTAGGCACTATATTCTGTAAACATGTTTTTAAATTTACATAGGTGAAACAACTAGACACAGCATTTGTTGAACATGAAGAGCAATACAACAAATTTCATGATCGTTTACTTTCATTTGAATTTGTCGGCATTTCTAGGTTTAATGCATTTTCCACAAATAAACAAACATATTTATTGTAAACAATGATAATTAACCGCAATGAGTTTGGGCTATGCAAGCAAAACAATCCTATTGTTAATTACCTATTTTAAATAATATTATATAATTAGAGGACGGTCACCATCAATCGTATTATTAACAATTATCATGAGCATGCAGGTTACTTGTTAACAGTCAAACAATAAACAAAAAGATAACATGAGGCCGCAAATGTAAACAATATATACATGTAACTAAAGAAGGAAGTTAAACCCTACCCATCTTCCATAGGCCTTGTGAAAATGTTAAACTAAGCAAATATTTTGGCCAGTTTATGACTGGTGTCCGGCTTCGTTGGTATTGCGAACAAACAGTTTGTGACGTTAGCCTATATAACATCACAAAGAACAATTTGCGATACTGGTAGCTCACCTAGTATAAAGTGGCCAGTCTATGTCTGCTGTCCTGCTTCGTGCGTCTTGCATAGCGCGTCGTACTCTGAACGTATTGTGATGCCGACTTTTAGCTCGTGAACACATTAGATGCCACACGTCTAATGATTAACCTTGGTCAGAATGTTTACCTTAACAATTTCTAGACCGAGTTTGAATGTGGGCCACGTGCGTCTATACAACTATGTCTGCATGTTAAATCTTAATAAAAACGGATAATCACTATAGAAGCCATATTTATGACAACATCTTGATGAAACTTGGTTAGAATATCGACGACGACGTGAAGTTACCCTCGGGACTTCGGTTGTAAACCATCGCCCGAGCATACCGCTTAACACTAAAATGCACTGTTATTATATATATTCCGTTAAGGAGTTCCAAATAGTATTGGTTTTGCAGTGTGGATATTGTGCCATAGCAATTACAAATCTAAATAATAAAAATAATCTAAGAGCGTATGCTCATAATTGTACTGGCGATTAAATTCCACTATAATATAGTATTATCGGTCTATAAAATATTTTGTTTATAATTATACGTATTTACCCATTTAATGTTTTCTAAAACCACGATTATATATATTCAAACAGTCTATGTGTGGAAAAAAACGAACTAAGAATATCCTGAAAGAAATAGGTCCTCCAAAGGTAATGTGAATGTAGACTTTAATGATTTGGTGAATGTAGACTTTCATGATTTGGTTTTGTTGTGAAAAAGGTTCCACTTTGCGTATTAATAAAATATGAATTATACGCTGTTTAATTTAATTTAGGCTGGTTGTAAGATCTATCGTGTTATTTTTAATAAATAAATCAAAAATATATTTCAGGATTTAGATTATTCCAATTTTCCACTAAGTGGGGATGAATACAAAGTGAACATTCATTGATTTGTTATTATTAAATATGTGTCGCGTTCATTTTATTTCTGTCATACAGCCATATTAAAAGTCAAACATGTGGCCAAATCATTATGCATGAAGCACACTGTCAATCTAAACGCATCTGATCGTTATGTTCCCCCGAACCGTAACGTTTCATCTTTTCCGCCTGTCCTGTCGTCAGTAATGGCGCCACCACCGGATGTTCGGTCACCAGAAATGCCAAAGCCCTGCATGAACGCACTGAACAAGCTTTGGAGTTCCGGAAGTGCGTCGATGTCGTCTCGTGGGATTCTGAAGCAGCCCACAGAGCGGTTGAACTTCCGGTCTCGAACCTGATAGAAAATTACAAAAACTTTCGTATTCTTGTAAAAAAATATAATTAGTGTGATGTTTTTTGACATTTTTGCGGCCCGCAACGACAGGTCTATGATAAATTCTAGTAAATGACCTTGTTATGATTCCAAAATCAGAGGGTGGGGATTTCTTTTGCAAGGCTCTTTGTCAATTTTTTTCTCATTAAGCATGATTTTATATATTTATTTGAATATATTGGGCTCCTAAAAAATACTATCCTGGGTACGTTACTTATACCTGTGGGTAGCATGTGCGATAAGTACAGCGTGTAATAATATTATTATTTAATATATCCATGTATAACAAGTGATGTTTACACTTACCATTTCTCAGTCTTTCCTTCAGGAGGATGTGGTGGTTGACAACCAGCCCGAGACCCATCCCTCTCCTGGTTGCCTTTGCAACCACACAGGCTGAAATGTAAATAATTGTATTGTGTGTATATAAGCGTTTGTGTATCATTATTAAACAAAAATCTTGTTTATAGTGTCAATACCAAAAGATGTTATAAGATATTATACGCCAAAAACATGTATGAAAATCTGGATTGTTTGCTGCTTGGTGACAATCGATCACTGCGATTGTATTAATGGTTTTATACAGCTTATATTGCTATTCTACCTTTCATTTTCCGGTAATGGTGGCATATTTTACACATATCCCTGTGGCATATCATTTTTCCGTCATCCACACCTGTGACGTCATTATCGCCAGTGACGTCATCATCGCCAGTGACGTCATCGTCTTTGATGGCGAAGTCGAAAGTGTCATCATCATGATAAAAACCTTAATGTCAAGAAGGATGATAACCATTGTTTGAGTGTTTAAAACAATGTTAAAAGGCAAATGTACAATCATACATTTGAAATGCTCATGCACATAGACATGTTCCTCATTTTAAACAATGTCTAACATATTTTACTTGTATTTTAACTACTTTAAAGTTATGTTTGAAAAGAACGAAGCTACATACAAGCTGTTTGGTGGTGTGTTGGCTGAACTGTCAATATACGTTTGTACAATTACTTGGCTCTTCTGTTTCATTAGTTTTTCAATATTTTGTTTTAGCATGGTCATGTCCATCGTTATTTTACTGTTTGGACGGCATGCGTGTAAAAGCATTACTCGTAGCAATGTTTTTCGAGTAACGAGTGTAAGTTAAATATACATGTACCATTTTTTGTCATCGTATCATGATTGATTTTACCTTAATCCACGTGCTAACACAATATTTGCCTTTTACCTTAGTGCGCCTATATATGTGTTTTGAATATTATTTTGTATAAATATACCATTTTAATTGCATTTAAAGACCCATAAATACAAAAAAAATCAAATAAAATTTCGTACAATATTTCGTCAAATAAAGTAAAAAATATAAACATCAGTGTTCCTTATAGCAAATGCTGAAATTTCAACGCCAGGTGTGGTCTGGTAACATAGTTGTTTGTAGATATAAAATGCACGGTTTATTTTTATGTGACAAAATTAATTCCATTTTGTTTTCCCGCAAATATATTTATTCATACGACACAAAAACACTAAAATGGTACCATGCTAGAGTTCATGTGTCGTATGAATAAATATAAGTGCGGGAAATTAAAATGGAATTAATTGTGTCACAAAAAGATAAAAACGTGCATTTTATATCTACAAACATCTATGTTACTAGACAACATCTGGCGTTGAAAGTTCGGGTATTGCTATATGGAACACTGCGTTTTTATTGTTAAGCTTTATTTTATGACATATTGCACGAACATTTCGTAGATTTTGAGCAGTAAAGGGGCTTTAAAGTTTTATTAAAGCTAAACAGTATTTACAAAATAATGACATTGTATCGCCATTTTGTTATTATTTCTGAGAGTAAAGTAAAGATACAAGTGCATTTGCGTGATAACGGTACAAGTGCATGTAAGCTTTGTGGCATATACATGTACGATGGAATACATATGTGATCAAGAACATGTCTATTTTTAAACATATTTGATGAAATAAAAAATATCGCGGTATAATAAATAAGCAAATGTAGGTTTTTACCATTAATAACGAGTAAAATGTTGATTTACCTATGACGTCATCATCCTGGGACTCAACCTGCGGTTCAACGGAAGTGATACTCCTTGTTTGCACTCTCGCCTCCGCAACAAAGTACAGCAACTATAACAGCGCCAACGGCCTCATAGTTTATACGTCTGCGATTTCACTCCAGCGGGGCCTTGAAAACATGTGTAACATTTGATTCGATCATCCGGTGATATACGACAATTTTAACACATGGGATAGTGTTTATTATCACTTGACTATATATGACCTCGTTATTCTCTTCCGTTTAAGGAACGATTTACTTCCTTGTCAATCAAACAAGGATAATAATACATGAGTTTCCGCAGTATGTTATATTCGTTGTGTATAATTTACTTTTTTATGTAAAAATGAAATTTTGGAAATCTTTGAATCTGTGCACGATCTTCACTACACTCGTTTTGTTTAAATGGCGGCCGATTATGTACAACATTATTAACTTGCCAAAACCTGCAAATTTATGTTCTTCTTTTGTGAATGTAATTTGTCAGCTTAAGTACAACAATTCATATTGAATTTTACCAAACTAAAACAATCTTTTGAAGGTATTACCACACCTAACAAAAATAAAACAGAACGTTCACCAATAGAATTAAATAACAACTATATCTACAACTACAACCCGACATTCCTACAAATCCGAAATATTGTATCCTCAGTAATATTTACGAGTTAGAGAAAGACATCAAATTGTTTTCTAGGTGTGTTAAGCCATACTTTTAGCAAAACCGTTTATAACAACTAATATTTTTGATA
The DNA here is from genome assembly GCF_020536995.1 of Dreissena polymorpha. Lineage (NCBI taxonomy): Eukaryota > Metazoa > Mollusca > Bivalvia > Myida > Dreissenidae > Dreissena > Dreissena polymorpha. The sequence continues at coordinate 31,868,957 of NC_068369.1, forward strand.
TGAATCTCCTATCTTTCGAAATAATTTAGCATATACATACTAGCTCCTAAATGAAGTAAAGCTTTACAATATCCGCATAATATTATTATTATAACGGTAATATTGTTGAAATTTACTCGAGTAAAATATTTGCCATACATTAAAACCAAAACTCCTTATATTTTAAAGAGTGTTCATAGAAATAAAGAAAGATTCGCAATTATCCTGCATTAGTATATTTAAGTACTCGTTGAATGCTCTGCAGTAGTATATTTAAGCTATTATCAAAAAGCTAAAATAAAGCTGCATATATGAGCACATTTCATAGACACTCGTAGAAATCAACTTAAAAACCTTTCATATCTGTCCTGTGCGATCCCCTCCGCAAATGAGCATGTTCTTTGTAAACAGCTGTTGGTTATACACAATCGGTTTCGCAAAGTCAAATGAAATAAAACTTCCGAGTCTTCGTGTTTAACTAATTAATTTCCTATTTTTTGACCGAAAACAATAAAATTTAAACTTGAAAGTCACATGTTTTCGCACAAAGGGCACGTGATCAGTTAAACCTTAAATGACTAATTTCATTGTAAATATGCATACGTACTATGCATACGTATGATATGCTGCAAGAGTTAATGTTCCTTTTGTTTCATGTATCAAGTTCTTGAGAAACAACGGGTGATCAACGAACGTTAAGTTGAATTGATATTTTACTTAGTATTAACTTTCGTACTTAATGGTCTCTTTATACAGTGTTGTTAACGACGTTATAACTAGACTTGTGACCCTTCTTATACTGTTTATATAGTTTCCTTTTATATATGCAGTTTTTACACGCGTGTTAGGCAAATCACAATGCCCTTAGATATACACAATAAACGAGTCGATTCGGAAACATTCAAACTGTTTCATTTGCGCCAATGATAAAACACACCAACAAATATCAAAACTTGCAAGACGATGCGCTATTGTATACACGCATTAAGGTTTCAACTAACACATACTAACAGCATAAAAAGAGCTTTATGGAAAGAAACATAACATCTCAAATAATCACAGAGAAAATAATTTGAATTACTAACAAAAGAACTGCTTTTTTTAAAGATAACAACAAATGAAATTTGAGATTTACGAACTTAAATGTTGATAGAGACATTGTTAACCATATATTATCATATATTAAACAAAGTTTCTGTAGTTGATATGCCACCAATTTTTACAATCACAAATGTTAAAATAATTATATTTTAGCATATAGCAACTTGTTACATTGTAGGATAATGTCAATTATGCTTTATTTAATCTATTTTTTATGATGTGATTATTCCTTTGTATTAAAATGCATAACTAATTTTTGTTTAGAATGTCTTTGTCATGGAAAAATACAAATACAAGACAATCGGGTATATCCTGAAAGGAATCGGAGCATGTTGTCTTCCTCGATTACATCATCAACGTCAGCCTCGATTTGGAGAATAACCGAATCTGTTTCAGTGCAGCGCTCTATGACAGTGACGTCACTGTTTTTTGCGAGCCCCTGCATTTTACCAGTTAAATGTTTTTTATTAGCATCTGGTAGTATTATAAACAAATATTTTCGGTATTATAGTAGTGTAAGGTATTTGAGGGGCGTCGAAAAGACCAAAAGACTAATGCATTTTCCAATACTATTGATTGATTGTAATAAATCTTAAGGAACTTTATCCATGTATGTTGCATCTTTATCATATGATATGTCTTATTGCAATGTGGTTGTCACTATTAAATGGAAAACCCCACCGTGAAACATGCAATCTTTATTCACATATGGTCAATCTAAGCATATAAGATTTCGTCATTTTGAGTGTATTTTAGAGTTTATTTACAGGTCGCTTTGCGTCTTCATGACTGCATATATGGGCAGACCTGCTGAAGCACATGTATGCATGTACATAATGTTCTATGTTTGTATGTAATATCTTACGGAGTGAATAAAATTTTGCACTATAAAACAAATATATATCTGATATATACCTGATCAAAATCATATTCATGGCACTACTAACGACGAGGACAGATGATGATTATGATGAGTATTATTGATAAAATTATAAAATGTATTATGCTTGTGATAACGTTGCAGACGACGGTGGTGATGATAATGGTGGTCATTATATTGGTGATGACCATGCTAATGATTACGTTGTGGTAAACGACGATTATACTTACGATGACGTTGATTATTATATCTATATTACATAGAAAACAAAGATTATGGTGAACTCACTTGTGACGTCTCCCTTGAGTATTACATTCCGCTGCACTGTCAGTTTCAGCTCCATTCCCTTGGAGATAGCTTTAGCCACCACGCACACTGATATATATGAAATGGTGTATTAAAGAGAACTTATCGCAGACATTATGACACAAACGTGTGTGGTGTTGGTGGTGTTGGTGGTGGTGGTGGTGGTGGTGATGGTGATGATGGTGGTTGTGGTAGTGGTTGTGGCGGTGGTGGTGGTTGTGGTGCTGGTGCTGGTAATGGTGATGATGGTAGTTGTGGTATTGGTGGTGGTGGCGGTTGTGGTGGTTGTAGTGGTGGTGGTGGTGGTGGTGATGGTGGGAATGATGGTGGTCGTAGTGTGTGGTGATGAGGGTAATATGTGTTTGTAGTTTTCAGCAATAAAGTAAATGCAAATGCATTATTTTAAATCAATTTAATTAATATATGGTTGAATCAACCCTTGTAAATATTTCATATAAAATTCCTCGATGTGGGCAGGTTAGAATTAACAAAATAACAGTACAATTGAGAGACAACATTGATTTAAAAAAAAGAAACGTCTTAAACCACAAGTGGATTTAAATTTATTGAGGAAAAAAAGTTAAAGAAATATGTTCCTTTCAAATGACAAAAGCGTGTGATATATTGTTTTCTTGTTACTTCCTTATAGCACGATGTGTTTTTAGTTTCGATATGTTTTTCACCAATCAATCAAAAATGAAAATCACAGAAACAAATCATCGAACACGTTTTATATTTAGCTTTCTTCTAAGATTTATTCCAAGTCAGTAGTAGCATCAACAAGTTTTATTTGTATAATACAATCTATTTTTGAAGCGTTTTTCGCACCAAAATATATCATGTGACTAATCTATTAGTATGTCCATGAAATTATCTTATATTTTCAATCACAATTGAGCATTGCTATTTTTCGTACATACGAATTTACACGTAGGGCGTGTGCAGCTTTCGACTTCCCAAACTATGTGATGTTTCATTTCAAAATGTTATGTTTGTGTGATACTTTTAATGTCGATGGCTAAGATGTCCATTTATATTATCGCTACCACGACTCAGTCTGTTTGTTTGTTTTGATTATTCGCCGTTTTAACAGCATTTCAGTCAAATCACGACACTCAGTTCACCAACTCCCAATTTTCCTGGGGAAGCTGGTTTGACCAGTGTTAAGAGCACCCACTCAGTAAGTGACAACTGCCATACTTAAATCAGGAATATACAGAATATTGCTGTAGAAAGGATGTTATGACCATTCCCTCAATTAATGTTGTAGGTCAGATGTCGAACCCGCGATACTAGGATTGGCAGTCACGCACTAGATCATTCCCACGAATTTCCTTTGTCGCCACCACTAAATCGTGGATACGAGATAACTAACTCATGGAATGTAATAAGTAAAAGCATGCACATGACACATCTGTTCCACCGTAGAAATCCGCCAAGATTTTATATGGTAACGTTAATTTGAAAATTACGAAACAAATTATTTCAGAATAAGAATTAGATGATGATAACATAAGTTACACATACGACTAATGTTATAGCCATGCCATTTTCAGAACGCCAGTATAAATCCGAATTCATTACAACCTCATCCCATTGGCATCCTCCCTGTTACCACTGCCGTTTTACGATGAGTGTGTAGTATTTTTATTAAATGGAAGTAATGCCAACTTTCCAAATAATACATCGCTAAAAAAAAGTGAAATCGGGAATGGAAAGTAATTTATTTAAACAATAAACGATAAAAGCATTTTATTCGATCTGCATCATATAGTGTATTACATGGGCGAGGATGTTATTATTTGCGGGCTGACTGTTACTTGTGAATACACAAAATACTTCTTGCTTTCATTTTGAGTGTTAAACTGGAATAATTTGTCTCTTTATTCGGTTTTACAAGGATACTTTATCTCTTTTTTGAATTTTATTCCGTTTCATATTTTCATCTTCCAACAGAAAAGCACTGTATAGTCTTTCAAGTGAGACATCTTGGTTTAGAGGTAATGCGACAAAGCCACTATTTATAGTGCCGGCCTTTATGTTTGGTAGCACGTACACAAGTAATGGCCGGTAACGATTTTGATACATAGCGAGTCAGATCAACCCAATAAGGTAGGAATTTTACTTTACTTACACAAACACCTTTCTGTGTTTTCGTCTTCTTCGTCTTAATCTTTTTTCTTTCTATCAATATGATAATTATTTTAACAATAGTAGTATAATTATAATTTGTTTGATTTAGCACGAGTGTTATTCGCTAAAACATATGCATAACATATCACATTGCATATAAGTTAAGTTGATAAGTTTTTCAGACACTATTAATAAAGACGATTGTAACTTATGCTCAATGAAGCATGATTCCCCTATATTGAATGATATCTCGCCTATTATCAGTTAACTTTAAACCGACTTTATAGTTACCTTGTATAGTCTGGTTGAAGTAATAATCAATATTGATCTGAAAAGAGAATAAACAAGATAACCAGGCACAACATATTTGTGTTAAAAAATGAAAAGATTGGTTATTAATGTACAGTCGTTTTTTGTAAACACTTAAATAATTGTCATCTAATTTTCATCTAAATTATTTGACACCATAACAAAACAGACAAATTGTCTCTTAACACGGCAACTATTACACAAAAGTTGTCTTTGTGTTGTAATCATTCCAATAAATTGTTTCAGAACAAATAAAGTTGGTTAAAGTTTGATTTATCCGAACAACTAATGGCATGCATGTAGAGAGAATGCATAACTGCACGCAAACGAAATGCATAGCTCATGTGTTCAATTGACTAAATTATGTGCACTTATTAAATAACCATACGGTAGGTTTGGTTTCATGTCTTTGCACGTACGTAACTCATTTTACTTACAATACAAATTAAAATAACACAAACTACGATCAACAAAAACAACATTTATACCATTCAATGATTAAGCATACATATGTAACAACAATCATATATTCGTTTCATATGAAAATACATTATATTTTTGGTCTTGGTAAATTGAACTTTACATGGCTGGAACTAAGTAGTGAATCTTACATTTAAAATCCAGTTGGTTCTCGCTATTGAATGTACTATATATGGATGATAACACTCCAGACACGTTCTCAGGAAAGCAATTATTGTAGGCAAAATGCTATAAGATTGTGTGACTGCCTAACAATCTTTGCACAATCCATACAGTACCCATACAGCCTTACCGCTATTTATTGCACGGTATTATTCTTTAAGGGCTGGATAAATACATCATCTGGACTCGTCTTGACTTTTATGCAGCACTTACTTTGGTTCTGGATAACTTGTTTGTTATATTTAATGGTATACTATTTAAACATATTATCGGTGTTCCAATGGGAGCTAATTGTTCGCCGCTTTTAGCTGATCTATTTTTATATTTGTATGAAAGGGATTTTATGATAGAATAATTGAAAAGTAAATAACTATATTTGAATCAACGTTTTTACCTTACAAGTATATACGTTGATTACATACTGAACTTAGATAACCCATACTTTGAACAATATATTCACAAAAAACTACCAAAAGAACTAGTCTTGAATAAATCGTGTCAATCCGATACAGATGCTGCATATTAAGACTTACATCTTACTTTTAAAAAAAAATATGACCAAAACAAGTTTATACGACAAATTTGTGAATATTAACTTTAAAATTGTGAATTTTCCTTTCCTAGATGGTAACATCCCTAAAGGTCCTTCCTATGTTATTTACATTACGCAGTTGGTACGATACGCCAGAGCATATTCATGTGTTGAAGATGTTAATGATCGTAATATTATATTATAATATTATATATTATATTATGAAAATATGGCATAACAAAGTTCAACAATAATGTATGTGCATTTTATTCAACCATTGATAAATTTGGCTGATAAATTGAACCGACACATTTACCACACTTGCCAAAAAATATTTTTGAAAAACGAAAATGATACATCGGTCTAAGCCGAGCATGTTTGGGACCGTTTTAAGAAATATAAAAAAACCGCGGCGGGGTAGAATATAGAGAGGTAGATACATATGTATGGCTAGTTTGTCTAGGGGTATGATTCTCGCTTAGGGTGCGAGATGTCTTTCTTAGGGTGCGAGATGTCCCGGGTTCAAATCCCGGACGAGCCCAATATTGTATTTGCATAAGTTCATTTTGTAAAATAATGACAAGCTATGCCTTTGATATATTTATTATTTAGTAAATTTGTAGGCGTTGTCATAAGCCATGCTCGTTGGGTGCGACAGGTTCAGGGTTTAATCACAGGAAAGTCCACATATATACATACTACAAACTTCTGGACTTGTAAACAAAAATACGCAATTAAAGATCTACATTTTCTTTCTAATACTAATCGAAAAGCACGCAATCATAAAGGTAAACTATATTGTAATCACTGGTTTAGACATTTTTATTGTTGTGAATATCGTTGTGTAAATGAATACTGATCATCAACATTTAACTAATTTCCATATTGCACGTATCTTTGTATACATTGCACGAAGGGCTCGAGTGGCCATTGTCGGCGCGGGTACTACTTCATTTAGTTAAGTTTAAACATAATAATTTAAACTCGATTTGAAACGCTCTCGAGTCCGTTTCCCCTACCAGTACTTGGTGCATTTTTTGGGAGATCTAAAGAACGTTGCCATTCGAACCCTTGACATCCCGATCGCTAGGCGGACACCATATCCGCTAAGCCACGGCGACCTTAATGTACCCCGTGTACGTTTAAGTTTACTTGACTGTACCCCGGGAACGGAAAATTTAGTAAAGCGTCCCCGGGAATTCTTAAGCTTAATTGGTCGTTGTCGGATTTGTTTCCAAACTAATTATGTTCAAATAAATTTTAATATTTTGTAAAAGGGCTTCTATGTCATCGAAACTCTTAATTAAAACGAATATTGAGGTCGATTTTGTTCAAAGCAATTTTTGTTTCATATCCCGTGACATCGGATTTTGACCGGGAATAAAACTCGGGTACATTCTATATCGGTACGTTTTAGTATATTTTCCGTACCCAAGACATTTAGGTATACTTAAGGGTAACCGGGGTACATTTAAGTAGTACCCGAGTCAAAAATGACTAATCGATACTAACATATATTCTTGGTATTGATTCGCTGCCTATTTTATATGCGTTTATACATGCACTGAAAAACATGGCTAATTTCCTTGTCATCCTCATTTTCACCTTTTAAAATTGCTACTTCAGCTATTGAGAACATGACAAAAACGACGCAAATGTTTCTGGTCCATGAACACAATATAGTATTGAATATAAATTCGTGAAGTAACATTGTTGGCACATTCTGAAATTCTAAAACTTATTGGTTGATTAATTTCAGCACATCATTTTAAGCAAGTTTTAACAGCGTCTGAAAACACGTTTCAGATATCACATGATTACATTATATTGTTATAAAATTATCACGAGGTTAAAATCTTATTTACCTCCCCTATCACTTTCAAGGGACCTTTTCACAGATTTTGGCAGATATTGAAGTGTGTCATTAAATACTTTATATTGATAAATGTAAACATTGGATCTGAAAAGCTCCAGTTAGAAAACAAGAATTAAATTAAAGAAAGAAAAAAATTAGCCCTTATCTGGGCTCGAACCACTGGCTCCTGGAGTAAACGTATAACGCTTCGACCAATCGGCCATCCGTGCTAATACAATTAGTGATGTATTTTATACTTTTTATAAGCAATCCTCGTAGTGTCACAAAATATAACGACAGCAACAGAACTCGCCCAATTATTTCAATCGTTTCGCGTTGCAACGGTTAATAATTTTCAGGTTTTTAAATCGTCAAAAGATGCATATAATGGATATTTTAGAGCATGATAACTGTTAAGCATTTATTATTTTATTTTTATTTTTGTCAATTGACGAAAACCCGCACATGTCCCTTAAAAGCTGTTTTAAATATGAGGTGTTTCTTTTCTTTGTCTTTTGTTCATTTGAGTGCTTGTACATTTCTATACTTACTATATTATATGTGTGTTCGACATTTTTTTGTTTCCAACTATTTGTTATAATTTATAACATGTACACGTAAAGAGCTCATGTGAAAACATTAATACATATGTATATTATATGCGACAATTTATGTTTGGAACATTTGAGGAGACATTTTGACAGTTGTCATGTTGAACATGTAAGACAGATTGTTTTTATCTATATCATGGCATAACGGATAAATATAGAGAACGCAAGTAAACTGTTTTCAAATAAGCAATCAATGTTATGCAGTCATTTTTGAAACTCTTAACTTAAGACAGTACACGAAATTCCGAGCGCATATTTCCGATGGGGCATTTAAATAAAATGGTCATAAACCGCTCTAAGAATGTGTATAGAATGGAGATCGTGAGTTGCACTTCACATAATTGTACCATTCTATGTATACGCATCAACCACTTAAAAGGGGCCTTTTCATGTTTTGGTCAATTGAAAAACTAAAAGAAAATGTTTCAGATTCGCACATTTTCGTTGCAGTTATGATAGTTGCGAAGAAACAGTAAAACTGAACATTTACCAAACCTAAACTATCAATTGTCTACAATGAATATCATTTGACGATTTGATAATTTAAAAACATGAAAATAATCAAGTGTTACAGACTCAAAACGATTGAATCATTTGGAGAGTTTAGATGTTATCGTTATATTGTTTGATACTACGATGTTTAATAAAGTATAAAACACACCTCTCACTGTATGAGCACGGATGACAGAGTGGTTTACATATTAGACTTTTATTCCAAGGGTCTGTGGTTTGATCCCAGTTGAGGAATTTTTTGTTGTTTAAATTTTAGTCTTGGTTTTTCACTGTAGCTATTTATTTCAAATGTTTACATTTATCAATTTAAAGCATTAAATGACAAACTTCAATGCATGACACGATCTGTGAAAGGTCCCTTCAAGCTATATTGTTTATATTGTCCCTTCGTTTTGCTAGGGATATACCTCATTGTGCTCAACCTACATGGCGTGTTGCGAAAAGACAACTGAACCAAACACTATACGTCCGTGTGCGTAAACTGAAAGTAGAACAGTAGATAACACATAATGTTTGATTAAACGGTGTTTATCGAATTAACCACAACGAGTTTGAGTTGAGATAGGAATTACAGTTTAGTCGCGTTTTTGAATGGAGATTTTTTAATGACTGGAATCATAGGTTATGCATTTTGTAATAATGATTTCAAAGATGATTATGCGTGTAATTTTGATTATGATTATGATTATGATGATAGTGATGCTTATTTTGCGTCTGATGCTGCTGCTGTTGTTTCTGCTGTCGACGCTTATGATTTTGAAGATGAAGAATGGGCATAAGATGATAATCATGTTGTTGTTGTTTTTGTTGATGAAGATCAGCGAATATGATGTTCAATTTGTTCGTTCACCCTTACAGCAACTGTTCACGTCACTATACAATACGGCAGACACGAATCGAATAGGCCAAACTAAGAGCCGACGTTACCGAGCACACCCGTGACACCATCCACACCCGTGAAATCATCAGCGAGTATCTTAGAGATTGTACCATCACTAATTACGTCGGAAACTAACGTTGTCGTTGATTGAACTACAGCTTGAAAAAATGTTAGAACAATCTATTTTTTAAACACAAACCAAAGAAAACAATAAATTAAGAATATCATATATGTATTTACAAGTTTCACAGATCTAAACACCAACTGAAAACATTTATCACCGGTAAAAAGACAATTAAAGTCGGGTTATACGTATGCCTGTAAACACATTTAACACAGTATGTTATTCACATATCTTGCTTAACACAATGTGTTGATATATCCTTTGTGCAGCGAAGGGACGTTTCTATTAAAAGAAACAATGATAAAATTATAAGCATAACACGTGTCCTGTTCGCTACATTCCTCGTTGTTTACAACAAATATCTCCTCCGTAGATTTTTGTATTTACAATATAAAGAAGTGAAACTCCAGCTGCTGGAGCAGTATTGAATTCTCATTGTACACAGTTAGTTGGTCCTTTATTTGCAAGTGACCAATTGCAAAAACAGCACAAGTATGTTTTTTTTAAATGTATATATCAAAGATTGAAAGAAATAACATATGACACATTGTATTTTTACTTTCATATCAGAATATAACGCTGACAAAGTGTTTTGAAATCAACAACAACAACAAACACATGCAAACAAAGTAATCTAAACAAAATACATGTTTGATGTTAAACCTTTAATTAAATAGTCATATTTTCAGAAATACGTTCATTAAATTATAAATCAACAGACACCTGGATTATAAGCATTACTTAATTATACTCATATACACATGTGGGACGTAAACATGCTGACGAGTAAGATTACTTAACATAAAGTTTGTGTTTATTGTTATTTTTTAGCGTTTGGTCTTTGTGTTGGACAAAATGATTCTTTTAAGCATAACCGTGACGACGACTGGCTTGGGAGTTAATGAATAATTTGCTCTTAATATGGGTATTTTTTTTCTTTTTTCAAAAACATTTTTATGACCTCCGAAGCTTCATAAAGAATTTTTGGTAAACCTTTCGAAATTCCAAAAAGCGATAAAGATCAAACGAAATGAACTCCAATGGTAACATTTGACGATAAAACTACTGGATTTCGACCAGTGCAATCAGACAGAACATAAATAAATTAAGTATTATAGGGACTAAACTAGAACTGTGGTGCAAATTACAATTTGCCAAATCTGGACAACGTTAAAAATGGCATTACACAAATACACAAAACTTGTGACTTTATTTATAAGACAATAAATAAAATGTTTCTTGTTAACTAATCATTTGATGAAAAAAACACAATGTCTGTAAAATGATATTAAGATGTGACAATAATTCAAATTCAACAAATAATATAAAAAAATAATTAAAAAGAATGCACTTAGTGTGTATATAATGTTCTATTGCAGTGTCCATTAGATTGTTATTATAAATATGATATTTTCAATGTTAGAATCTGTGAACAACAAATACGCAAAGTATTGAAATAGTATTTGTAGGTATTTAAGGTTAAACGTTTATAATTTCAAAATAAATAGTAACAATCTAATTTGCAATTGCAGGTGAAAAATCATTAATAGTATTTAACAAATTAAAACTAACAACAGAAACGAACTCTTGGTTATAATGGGCATGCACCATACTAGTAAACAGATAAAATAAGGATAGTTTACTAATCTAGTGGATCTTTAATTAAAGAAGAAGTAATACAATAGCGTTGACGTATTTCTCAATTATGATAATAGTTTCAATGTTAAAAGTTTCGAAAGCCTTACCTATTTTTTTGTCAAAATGCTTCTCGATTACATTATAAACGGTGCTGATTACTTGAAATCAAAGCCGTCCAAGTAATTTTAGAAAAAAAACTAAGTGAAATAGTTTTAATTTTCCAACTCTATTGTAGTTATAAAATAAGCGTACATAAAAGCTAATGTTTATATGCACGGAGGAAACCTGTATTTTCCCCTATTTTAGACACTACATTATATGGTCTTTGTCTAAGTTTCAACTGATCTTAATCATAGTATGAACTAAGTCGGAAAGTTGTTTGTTGTCGACAGCATGAAAGACAGATAGATCTTATGTAAGGAACAAAAGGCAATATTTTCCCATGCTTTCAATATACACATAACACATACATTATATACCCGGCTAATAATAATTAGTATATGCTATATTTCACATGTATTGATGGAGTAAGTATTTAAGATAACATGGTCAAGTAAATAAATAATATAGCATTTACGTATAATGCTCGTTTCAGAATTTTTATTTTATTTACTTTTTTATCATGTTTCAGGAGGAACTTGGCTATTAAAATACAATACAAAAATAAGTATGAGGAAATGAAAACAAACATATATATATTTTGAATATTTACAAAACACACACATTATATGACTGACTAATAATGATTTATACATGTTACATATCACATATATTAATGAAGTAAATATTTTAGATAAAAAAAAAAGGTTTTACTTGATCAAGGAAATGAATAATATACCATTTTCGTATAATGCCTGTTTCAAAATGTTTATTTATTATTTACATTATTATGATGTTTAGGGTGAAACATGGCAGTGACACTACAATACAAAGAAATCTGTATTAGAAAATAAACCCAAAGATATCTTTTAGTTATATTTACAAAACACATACTAAAGGTTTGTATATGCAACAATTAACTATTGAGGATAATTTAATGAGGGAAAAACAAAGGAAAAAAACAAAACAAAAAACACAACTACACCAATTAGAAAATTACAATTTGTATGATTTTAATAGCTCAACACGTTTGTTATATCATAATTTACGTACATTATTACATGGAATTTGTGTTTTTAAGTTACATTGTTCACAAATTTACATAGTTATTTCACACAAGTTGTTAAAACATTTTTGTTTAATTTGTCGACGTTTTATTCGAAATTAAATTCTTAGTACACTATACTCATTTCCATTTTTGTTTCTAAGTTAATATTTAACGTAGGAGTAGGTAGTGTGTAGCATAAATCTCACGACTATTCAAACCTGCGTTATCATTTTGCCAATGCGTGTGTGTGTCGTATTTCCGTTATGTGATCGATTTCAGATGCAATTTGTGTTTAGGGATTGAGGGGGTCGAATCTTAAGAGGATGAGTCACCGTAATCGGGAATGAGCTGCGCTGGATTACATCCGGGTAAGTTTGACCTTTCTTAGCGTAGTTCGTTCCAACCTATCACGAAAACAAAACGTTATATGATACTTAACCAGCTATAAAACATGTCATGTGGTCATGATTATACCGATACATGAGTACACATTAGTAGTTCATCATATTTGAAAACGAAAAATTAGATCGTTGCATGCGATGAAATATAAAGAAGTTAAACTCCAACTTCTGGAGCAGTATTGCATTCTCATAAGAAAAAATCGGTTGGTCCTTTATTTAAGGCAAGTGACCGATTGCCAGAACAGTACGAAACAGCACAATACAAAACAACATAAACACATAGAAGAATAAAGCTGGGGACACCGCCTTGGAACGGTCTATGCAAAACATTGGGGGTTTAAATCGATTTTATTTGTTACACACGTCATTCGTTCTACATACACGTTTGGAAAGAATAAATATAAATCATATGCTTGAACGAAAATAGTTTGTATGTACCATTTATTTTTTTAACTAGATGGGGTAAATATTATTGATTACAATTTAAAAATAAATGTTTCATTTTACTGGTAGAAAGAAGCTGCATAAACTACAAATGTAAACACCAAGTCTAAAAACAATTTATACGCAGTGTCAAAGCGTTCGCAATATGTAATCATTTAATTATTATTAAATGAAATATAACAATTGACTATACCGATGCGGTTTCTATCTACTTAACGCCAGAACCCAACAGTGACGATACAACAATTGAGCTATCCGAGCTGCTGGTTGCACGCACTCTACATTAAACACGTCTGGGGAAATTAAACTGTAGTTACAAACTTTGTGAACGAGTTTAACAATATTGTTAAGAATCAAATTGCCTTATATATTTTGATATTTTCAAATATATGTTTAATTTGGTGTTGTGCATTTCAAAATATTATTTCTACATAGTTTAAGCTTTAACTAAAAACAATTTATGCCTGTTTGGAAGAATTGATTAAATGTGTACCTTATTTAACAAACGAATACGACGTTGTGGCCTCGGATTCGGTGTTTGTCTGTCCTGGTATGTCTTTTTCCAACACTTCGACATCATCGTAGTTTGTGTCCCCTGGATCGTCATTTTCAGGTTCGTCGTAATTGTTCTCTTGTCGTTCTGACATTTCAAACTGTGTCTCAACGTGAAAGTCCCTATTGGCTATTCGACCAATTACAGAAGACGTTTCTGTTGACATGAAGCTGGGTCCCACCAAGGCAGTGTACAGATGCTTTTCTGTCATCTGTGGATTAATTCAAAGGAATTATCGGAATATTAATACTCCAGAGACGCCACTAGAGGAAACATTTTGTTCACCTATTCATGGCAAATTATAATTTGCCTGAACCACACATAATAGTAACAAAAACAAAACACAACAAATAAATTGATTACAACTTGCTAAGATGCCTTTGTCACAGCAATTGAATCAGTTGAGGCTGAAAACAGATTACACAGCATACATTTCTCAAGCTAAGTTACAACTGTATGTTTGTAAGTTTAAAATTGATTGCTTTTCACATTGTTGTAAAACATTGCTTTAGCTGTAATGTTATGATACATTCAACTGCGGTATTAAGCAGCGATCGAAACAAACATTAATACAGAAGCGTGATTAGATGAAACACTGCTTTGAATTACGAGCAAATGCATTTATCATAACAAGGGTCAAACCCGGTTACCGGGCGTGACATGTTCAATATTTGTAGTTATAATATACATTTGTTAATAAATGAAAGATCAAATCAACTTGTGGTTGCAAGTTCTGTCTGTCTAGGTCGAATATCATCTTCAGTTATTCGTGACATTTGCAGTTCAAATATTCAACCAGACATGTATTGTATCAAACTTGAATGGCGCCATAGGTACATTCTTACATAAAGCCAGCAAACTAGAAGAATCTCAACAAACCTTGAGCGAGGTGTACGGTGTTGCCTCACGTCCCGCTATATTGTCGGAAATTAAATCAACATGAACGCTGTTGTCGTCATTAACTTCTGCAAACAGACAACAATCTACAACAATGATTGTGAATGCCTTAAACAGTTTACAACACGTTACACGTGTTAATACGTTTGGTTTATCTAAAAACAGTGTGAATACAGTTGGATTTATTTCGTGTTTTGTATGCGAATAAACTGCACATTACTGCAAAATACGGACATACATAACGTTTTAGTATTATGTATTTAAGACATGCCGTCTTTGTTTCTGTTTACAGCATATACAGTATAAATGAAATTATATAAAAAACACACCCTGCGGAACTATCGAGGGCTGTACAAGCTCGTTCCTGAAAAGAAACACTATCATTTGATATGCACAATGGTATTAATAAAGTTGATTTCAAATCATTTAAACCAGTTTATTGTGAGACTTATTAAATTAAAAGTCTAAATGTTGCTAAATGGAATATTTATAATACGTATAATACGCATATACTTACTGTTGAAAGATAATTCTAGTGTTGTTCCCTGTATTTGGAGAAAAAACATGTGTCAGTACTAGACCAAACGAAATAACATACATAGTTTAAACATCATTAAACATATTAATTATAAGGATTCTTTGTAATGAAGAAGTTTCTTTGTAAATTAAAATAGTTGATCCCATCGAATCATATTGTGTTGGCAGCATGTTTTATAATATATTTTTAGTAAAAGATCTGCATATAAACAAGTATGAAATGTTACTAACCTTGTTTCCTCTTGATGCACATACCAGCGATGATGAAGATCAGTACGACCACACATGAGCTAAGCGCTGATACAACCCCTGTAACAATAGACGACGCCTCTGCCTCTTCTTCGGCTATTACATAAATATTTTAACGTATTGGATATGTCAATTTTGAATATATTCGTATACATATATATATGTGTGTTATTTAATGCAAAACGAATGCAATTTTGTGAAAGACAAACCGTTGATTCCTCATGTTCTGGATATGCGTACATATCTATGTTACATACATTTTAACAATTTAATTAGGTGTAAATACCACAAAAACGTCATCTACTAATAATATACGTTCCAATTGGAAATTCTGGTCGACAGAAACGTTATTTCGATAGAAAGTAATTCAGGAGTATGATGTATACTTTCTATCAACAACGTGTGGGGTGAAAACTGGCCACGCCCGATGAGTCAGATGGTAAAGATATGGTTCATTTGCAAAAAAACCTTCACAAAAATCTATGACAATAATCCGCGTTTTCAGTTTTAGTCACAGGGGCGCGGTTAAAATATATTTTGTACAGACCCTTTGGGCATGATATCAAAAGATAGAAGAAGTCCATAAGACGATGTTGAACAATATCAAAAGATACATGATATCAAAAGATAGTAGAAGTCCACAACTCGACGTTGAAGAACAACTACTAAACCACTGATTTTTGCGGTTTTAAAGGCAATTGTTAAAGATATTTACTACATTACTTAATAATAATGATGTGACATTCGGAGCCAGTTTCAATTCCATCGGCATTATAAGAACAATCTTTCCAGAGTTTCACTTGACCGTGTTACATTCAAATTTAAAACATCCGAGCTTTAGGGTTTCAGTGGAACGTACTTTATAGTAACTTTTTTAATATATACGATTATATATATTAGGGTTGTCCCTGGGGAAGACTTTGTTACACCCGATGGATATAAATTGAACAATCCGTATTGTTGAACGCTAAAAATTGTATCCCTGAGCCTTTAAAGTTTAAGTATAAAAATATTGGTTAGCTCCGGTACCTACATACCTAGCAGACCGGAAGACGTAACTTGTGACGTCACAATTTCTGAAGTAACCGCGGATGATGCCACGGGTGTGCTAGATGACGTCGGATCGTAGTTTTGCACCAACGAATCTTGTCCAATGTACGATATAGTGTCGTGAACAGTTGCTGAAGGGGTGAACAAACAATTCAAGCATGAAACATATTTTTCGATAGACTAAAACCCTAAATGTAGTTTGATTCCATTTACATCGCAAAAATAAGGAAGGTTGAATAACCAAACTTTTTTTGTCGTCAACAATGTTCTTAAACACGAGTTGTTTTTTAACTTTGATAAGAATGTTTTATGACATGAATCTTCGAAAGATATCAGCGATAATATTTCTTCATGTTGACAATAAATAAGCAATTCTATCGGGTGTAGCAAAACGATCGAAAACTCAACATGATATAACAAAAAACGTTCAGAGTAATCACACAAAAAGATCATAATTGGCTAGTGGAAACAAACAAAATGTTAACGCCTTACAATAAAACATGTTAAAAGTTAACAATACACACACAATATCGTGAAATAGAATCAGAAAGCATTGACCAAACTAGTTGCATTAGAGTAATTTAATTTCATAACCAAAATAAAAGTCGATGCATCGTTTTCACTAACATCATATTGTCTATCTAATGCATGGCCAGGAATGTGTGCGCTTTAGAATATTTGAACCCTATAATTGTTATTTTCATCATAATCATAATCATTATAAACATGTTGATAATAATAATAATAATAATACTAATAATAATAATACTAATAATAATAATAATAATAATAATAATAATAATAATAATAATTATAATAATACCACTAATAATAATAATAAAAACTAATATTAATAATAATCAACACCATAATCATCGCCATTATCATTTTTATCATCATTGCCAAAGTCATAGTTATAATCACGATCACCTAAACTTTAAAGCGCCGTGTATCCACCGAAAAACAAAGATCAATAGATTATAATTGGTTATTTCTTTTTACCATTTTCACAAATGAATGACTATTTTTAGTACAGTTGTCTTTTCGCAAATCGTATTTTTGTTTGAGCTGAAAACAATTCACAGTCAGGTCTTCCGCTATCAATAACACAATAATGCAATCAACGATAACATGAGAAGTGTTTATAACAATACATATCGCGTAGCAAGTATTTGAATGTTTCTTGGGAGTCATTGTTTTTTTGCAAGCATACCTCAAAAGGAATCGTTTACAGATTGGAAAAAATACAATTAAAATATTATTGGTTTTAATAAGAAATAATTCATTCGATACAAACAAGTGAAATGACACGAGTTACTACGAACAACGTGAATCACATCGTTGTGTTTATGGATAATCATCGACCGACATCACAAGTGTGTTATCATTCAAATTGAAAATCGTTGTTGTTTATTCGATAGACAACGTTTAATCGAACGTTACGAGTTATTTCTACTTACCGTTTACGCAGACGGACGAATAGTTTTTTGCACAGCTGTCTTTTCGTAACTCGCCACGATGGTTGAGCACAAAACAATGCACTATGAGGTCTTCCGCTAGCAAACAAAGGAACAATAGAAACAATATAGCTTAAAGAGACATTGTCACAGATTTTGCCATGTATTGAAGTTTGTCATTTAATGTTTAAATCGATAAATTTAAACATTGGAACTAAATAGATTCATTAAAAAAAAACAATACTAAAACTTTAAAAAAAATTGATCCTCAAATAGGCTCAAATCACTGACCCTTGGCACTTAAGTCTTATATTTAACCACTCGGTCATCAGTGCTCATACAGTTAGTTGTGCATTTTATACTTTATATAAGCAATCCTCGAAGTGTCACAGAAGAGAACAAAAACAACAGAACTCTTCAAATGATTCAATAGTTTCGCGCTTGGAACGTTTTATTATTTTCATGTTTTAAAATCGTCAAAAGATGTATATAATGAACAGTTTAGAGTATGGTAAATGTTAAGTATTACTGTGTCCTCGCACATATCATAACTGCAACGAAAATCTGCGAATCTAATTGTTGTTTTTTTCAATGTATCAACACATGAAAAGGTTCGTTTTAAGTGTTGTATATGTATAAATTGAATAGTATAAGTATTTAAAGTGTATTTCACGACCTTCCTTCTATACACAGTCTTTCAGCGAATACGGGCCAATTTAGCCAAATGCCTCATCGTAAATAAGTGCTCGGAATTAATGTATGTATTGTCTTAAATTCTGCCACAATATAAAGTCCGTCTATTTATTCTAACATAGCATTTATAGATTCAAAATCTTACTTTTTACTATTAATTTGTATTTAGTAACAGTTCATTCGAGGTGTTTTAATTTATTATTTTAATCGTATACAGATTATAAACATTTTAAACATGTGCAACATCAAAATAATTGGTTAAATCTAGTGATAAACTTAATCCATAAAAGAAGTCTTCTAAAATGCTTTAATAATAATTTTGAAACATGCAATACAAATTTGTATCAAATGTTTTCAAACTAGCTCTTAATTAAGGATGTATGATTATTATTATTAACAATAAAAAAACAACAGCACGCATTGAGAAGTACACTAAAGTGACAATGGAGGTTATTCCTATTTGTGGAATGAAAATATACTGAACAGCTGAAAAGCGTTTTAGGACGATATTAAAACTGGCTACGAAATGCCTGGAAATTAATAAAACTAATGCGTTTTAAAGTTGTATAACGGACCAACGATGATATTTATTTTTAATCCACTTAATATATTCATGTATTTTGTATTATTATTTTGTTTACAAATATAAACTGTTCAGTTTATGGGTAATAAAATTATGTTTTGTTCGGTTATGATATTTCAAGTAATAATATTGAATAAAATATTGTGTCATGGTTTTGAAACGTGTGTGTCGTTTTTGTCATTTTCTCAATGGGTGAAGTATATTCCTTCCAAGGCGCACTTGATGATAAAAGAGAACATGAGTAAACGTTTAAGATGCATCAACAAAAGCATATACAGATGCAACAAATCAATACGTTTGCTGGCTCAAATTCGGCATTTACTTCAATTGTATATTCATCTCAATATTAAAGAGGCCTTTTCACGGATTTTGGCATGCATTGACGTTTGTCATTGAATGCTTTATATTGATAAATGTAAACAGTGGATCTAAAACGCTCCAGTAAAAAACAAGAATAAAGTTTAAAACAAGTATCCCTCAACTTGGCTTGAGTCAATGACCTCTGGAGCAAAAGTCTATCACTTAGACCACTCTGCCATCCGTGCTCATACAATGAGTGATGCATTGTATACTCTATATCAACAATCCTCGTAGTATCACAACATATATCAATAACAACAGAACAGAACAGAACAGAACAATACTTTATTACTCCCAGGTATACATAGATACAACATGGGGAGCATATTATATACACAATACAAAATACATTGTTTGTTTCCGGTTCAAGTGTGGGACATTTTGGTATAGGGGGAAGTCATATATTAATATAAGGAGTTTGAATCACTTAACAGTTTTAACAGTTACATTGATTGTTTGTAAGTTTTAAATTAAGTTCGCAAAATGGGAGAGATAAAAATTAACATTGGTTTTCAAGAATAGCATTTGTGCTTAAACAATAATTTAGTTATAATAATAGTAATTAAATAATAATAATAATAATAATAATAATAATAATAATAATAATAATAATAATAATAATAATAATAATATACATCATCATCATTAACATGAAACGATATCCTAATCAAAATATTCATATTCACAATCTCGTGCATTTTAAGCAGTGTCATAGTCATTGGTAATATACATCAACATAATGTAAGGAATAATTTAACAATAGATAATGTAAGTATACATACATAAATGCTATTCATTGTTCATCAGAGAAGAAACATCACACAATTATAAACGTGATAGATAACAGTGTTTTATTTACTGGTGTATGGTACGTCTACATAGATTATAATTGTAAGTGTTTATAAGAGTCGATGCGGATCATTCCGTATAATAGCCTCATTTGCGGACTATAGTAAAACACAGGTGACGTCACTGCACTACTGCAGTATTTAACATACGGGTCTTTGCGACCTAGTTTGAGACCGTGTACAGTTAAAAGTTATGGATCACCTCGTGTGATTACGGTTTAGACAGACACGTGTTTTTAACAGATGTCGTTGCAAAATTAATTGGATAGCGACCGCGAATTGAGTTAAGCCATTTAACAGTTGGAGAGTAAGTAATATATCATGCTTTAAAGTTATACAGTAGGCGTTCGATAAACTTGCATCGTGAATAATTAAAGTAAGTGAGTTCGGAGGCATTGGCGTTTTGTTGTTGTTGTTTTTCGAAGATATAAAACTCAATGCAATAGTCTAATGCCTGATAAATTTCTTCATTATAATTCTGCTGAATTTTGAAAGCTCTTTCATTTCTACTATTGATGACGGCGTCATGATTTCGTTAAATGTTGCATGCCTTTCTATTTGGTTTCCTAAATATCGATGCCGTTTGTTATCAAAATATAGGGCATGTCATTAAATAGTGTTTTTCAGTAGCTATTTCGTGTGTGTTACATAGGTTGCAAAGACGATCATGGAATGGGATGCCTTCAAAGCGGCCAGTTTCTACAGGGAGGAGGTGGTTGGCAGTGCGGAATCTAAAGATACTTTGGGACTCATCTGGATGAATTTTAATCAGGTAAGGCTCAAACTCATGGTTACTTTTAAAACTGCTGTAGATGCGCCCTTTGTTGCTTATTTGTAGTTCAGCGTTCCATGATTGCTTAAATTGATCAATAAGTGTTTGTTTTATTTGTATGTGGATGTTGTTTTGTGTAATTTGTGTTTGGTTTTGCCAGATGTCTGGTCTCCCAACAGATGTAAGGATTTCTTTAATTTTATTTAACCATTTGAAATTTAAATTTGGTTGTGACAACATATGTTGGTAAGTTAGTAAAGATATTTTGCTTTCTTTACCTGTTATGAGTCTATTCCAAAAGGAGATCATTTTTGTTTTAATATTAATGCTTAAAGGGTAGCGTCCTAGTTCACCATATAGAAAATTGATTGGTGTTGACCGACGAGCTTTTGTGATTTTTCTCATGAAATCTTTGTGAACCTGTTCTAATATTTCTAAATTTTCATATCCAAATATTTCTGAGCCATAGGTAAGAATGGGTAGAACAGTATGATCAAAGAGTTTAAAAGCTAAGTCAATAGGTAAATTTGCATTGTTAACACGAGTCCAAAGAAGGTGCATGGCTTTTGAGGCTTGTTCTTTTACATGTTTGCGGGCGTTTAAGAAAGATCCATTACTAGAGAAAGTGACGCCAAGATAGTGATAAGTTTTTGTTATTTCAATTGGGTTATTTCCACATTTAAAATTAAAGTTCCTTGTTTGTCTAGCGCCAAAGATTATAACTTTTGTTTTTGTAATATTAATATTTAGGTACCAGTTTTTGCAATAATTATGAAACGTGTTAAGGCTGTTTTGCAGGTCAGAGGCACTACTTGAGACAATGACGGTGTCATCTGCATACAATAGGACCAGAAGCTTAAGCCACAATATTGCAGTATCTGGGTTGATAAGTTCAACCCCAACAGATCCATTTATATGCAGGTATGAATGAAGGTCATTTAAGAAAAGCGAGAAAAGTAATGGGGATAAATTTTCCCCTTGTCTTACTCCTATTTCTGACAAAAAGTACTGGGAGCATTCTCCATTTAGGGAAACGCATGATTTTATGTTACTGTACATATTTAAAAGGACTCTGAAAAAGTTGCCATTAATTTGCGTGCCTAGTACTTTATGCCAGAGGCCAGCTCTCCACACTTTATCGAACGCCTGCGAAAAATCAATGAAGGCGCAGAAAAGTTTTTGTTTACGTTTTTTAATTATCTCTATTAATGCATGAAGGGTGAAAATATGGTCTGGGCAAGAGTAACCCTTACGGAAGCCAGCTTGATTTTCCTCTAATAGGTTATTTAATTCAAGAAAAGTGTTTAGTCTTTGGTTCAAAATTGAGGTAAACAATTTGCCCATACAGCTGAGCAGTGTTATGGGCCTATAATTGCTCGGTTCAGTTGGGCTCCCTTTGTTTTTAAAAATTGGAATTATAGTGCCTTCAAGCCATGATAGTGAGATAATAACTGTTTGTAGATCACAGTTTAACAATTTAGTGTAAAAAGGGAGCAAGATATATTTTGTTGATTTGATGTATTCATTTAATATGTGATCGGAAGAACTAGTTGCTTTTGAATTTTTCAGTTTTAGTATACATTTGCAAATTTCATCCTGGCTTATTTCCATATTTAAAAAATCATTTGTGTTGGGTATATCTTCTATATCATTGTTGAAACGGTTATCGTCTATTGAGTTTTTATTTATCTCTTTGAAGTGTTCGTAAAGAGATTCAAGTGGTGGAGAGCTGGTTTCTTTTGTTTTTGGTTTGAGACCCCTAATGAACTTCCAGTATTTTTTAGGGTTTTTGTCATTCATTGCACGTAATTTAGCACTGGTGCTTAGTTTTTCTTTATTAACATAAAATTTGATAGTCTTTTTATAATGATTGCTGGCATGTTTCAAACTTAATTTATTATCACTATTTTTATTAATATTGTATTTGGCTTTTGCTTCATGATATTGATTTCTTGATTGGTGACATTTGGGCCCAAACCATGGTTTATTGTTGGGATAATTGTTTCTATAATTTGGATTTTGGTTTATGAATGTTTTTGAGGAGGCATTTTCAAAGATGTTTTGCAATTCATGTGTGATATAGTCCAAAGTTTGTTGTGATTGGGGGTATGTATTTAGGCTCAGATATAACTCCTCTAATTGGGGTTTGTTAATGTTAATTATAAATTGGTCTTTTTGGTCTTGTTTCCAGGTAGGGCAGCTAGAATTGTTAGTGTTAACTGGGTTTTTGCTTTGGGGTTGTACGGT
Organism: Dreissena polymorpha; assembly: GCF_020536995.1. Taxonomy (NCBI): domain Eukaryota; kingdom Metazoa; phylum Mollusca; class Bivalvia; order Myida; family Dreissenidae; genus Dreissena; species Dreissena polymorpha. Next base: position 31,892,698 of record NC_068369.1, read on the forward strand.
AGAGATGTCCCATGACAGCACATTGTGACCATCTGAGAATAAAGGGTCAGTTTCTTTAATTTCGAAGTCTGTTATAAAATTGAAGCTCTCTGCAGTTGCCAACACATAATCAATGACTGATTTGTCCCTGAAAGTAAACGCGCCAATTGTTTCATCCTTAAATAATCTGCCATTTATGATAAACATATTATTGTTTTTACACATATCAAGCAGTAAGAAACCATGAGTGTTTGTACGTTTGTCCAAAGAGTTTCTATTTAGGGGGACAATAAGGTTTTCAAGTAAAGTATGTTTGTACAGGTCATTTTCGAGGTCAACATCTATTCCGAAAAGTTTATTAGTGTGGGGATCAGGAAGAATGAAATCTTTTAGTGTCCCTACTCTACTGTTCGCATCTCCAGCTAGGAATACATATTTATTATTATAACAATATGAGGACAGTTCGTCTTCAAGTATATTCAATTCATCGGGAGAGTAAAAACGCGAATTTTCAGGGGGTATATAAATCGATCCTAGTATTAGGTCTTGGTCAAATCCAGTAATTGTATTATCAATTTTTAGCCATAGAACATAATCTGTGGAATTTGGTAAGACATTTACATGTGGAGAAATACTTTCTCTTACATAAACGCCAATGCCTCCGGATTTTCTTTTATATTCTTTAGAACGGTGCTTATGAAAGAAAATAAAATTTTGAATGTCCAGAATGTCGGTTTCATCACCATGAGTTTCAGAGACACAAAATAAATCATAATTGTTAATAAAGTTTTGAAATTCAGGTATAAACAGTCTTTTTCCCAGTCCACTAACGTTTAAACAACCTAATTTAATGTTACTGTTTTTCAGGTTAGAGGCACAGTGTCTTCCCCCGGGGTCCCAGTGAGCTCCGCCCCGGTTAGGTGTGTTCCTGGATCCAGATGTGTCCCATGCCTGTATCGGTGGTTGAGGCTGCGATGAGCCAAGCTGTTGAGCCGTTTTCAACTGGCGGTTTGGGGAATCCCTGCGAGGTGCGTGTTGGGCCGTTTCCGACTGGCGGTTTGAGGGATCCCTGCGGGGTGCGTGTTTTGCCGTTTCCGACTGGCAGTTTGGGTGGTCCCTGCTAGGTGCGTGTGGACGAGGATTCCTCCTCCGGGAAGGCGATGGCGATTGTTGCTTTCGCGGAGTCCTGCGCTCAAACAAAGGGGAAGCATCGCGCTGGCTACGCTCCTGCGACACAGTCTTGTTCGAGTCGTTGGACTGGGCACGAGGAGCCTGTAACATGGCTGGCTGTGTGTGGGATCTGTTTACATATCTAGCTGGAGCATACTGAGTGTTTGTGAAAAAATTGTTGTGCTTTGTAACACGGCTGCCTTGCATGATCGTATCCCAGTTCGGAAAGGCATCAGCGACAACGCGACCATCTTGAATGATTTTGGCTGGATATATTATGCTGGCCTTGCTTTTTGGATATTCTTGGCGAAGGCGCTTGAACTGTGGCCATAATTGCTTGCGAGCATCAACAATCTCGCGTGGATAATCTCTATTTATGTGAAAAAGTGTTCCGCTGAGCTTGTTAGCATTCGAGAGGATGTGCTCAGTATCACGGAAATCCAGACAGTATATAATGATGGGTCGTGTGGAGCCGTGCCGGAATTTCCCCAGTCTGTGTATTCGGGGGATAGAAGGACAGGGGTCGCTCTCATGCTTCTCTCTCAAGAAAGTTGATATTTTATGGAGACAATTTTCATCCCTGTCCTCTGGGATTCCACTGATTAGAAGGTTATTTCGGCGACACCTAGCTTCGAGATCTATAGACTTGTACTCTAGTAGCTTAATTTGCCGATCATGGTTAGACAATGTTGTTTCCATAGTGTTTACTTTGTTTTGCAAGTTCAGACAACTGTCAACTTTATGAGATATGCCTTTCATTTCCTGGAACAGCATAGACAGCTTAGCATCAAGTGAGAGACTCTCGTAGTCCGACAATGTTTGAGACCGTTCGTACTCACTGTTACTGCTGCCCGTGTTTACCCGAGGCCGCTTTTTCTCTTGTAGCCGTTGACCAAGGTCCGCCATTTCGACTGAAAGTCTCATTGTCCAACACATTAAAATCGTTTCTGGTGAGAAATTGTGATCGAGCGTCCGAGTTTTGA